>NC_079398.1:23182208-23280545 GCF_029220125.1 Pseudoliparis swirei | reverse complement strand
CTGTTGCTCATTCCCTCGTTAGTCCCTCATTACCTTCACCTGGTCCTCATGCCCGTCTCACCTGTTGCCCATTCCTCGTTAGTCCCTCATTACCTTCACCTGGTCCTCATGCCCGTCTCACCTGTTGCCCATTCCCTCGTTAGTCCCTCATTACCTTCACCTGGTCCTCATGCCCGTCTCACCTGTTGCCCATTCCCTCGTTAGTCCCTCATTACCTTCACCTGGTCCTCATGCCCGTCTCACCTGTTGCCCATTCCCTCGTTAGTCCCTCATTACCTTCACCTGGTCCTCATGCCCGTCTCACCTGTTGCCCATTCCCTCGTTAGTCCCTCATCACCTTCACCTGGTCCTCATGCCCGTCTCACCTGTTGCCCATTCCTCGTTAGTCCCTCATTACCTTCACCTGGTCCTCATGCCCGTCTCACCTGTTGCCCATTCCCTCGTTAGTCCCTCATTACCTTCACCTGGTCCTCATGCCCGTCTCACCTGTTGCCCATTCCCCAGTCATGTACTCATTACCTTCACCTGGTCCTCATGCCCGTCTCACCTGTTGCCCATTCCCTCGTTAGTCCCTCATCACCTTCACCTGGTCCTCATGCCCGTCTCACCTGTTGTCCATTCCCTCGTTAGTCCCTCATTACCTTCACCTGGTCCTCATGCCCGTCTCACCTGTTGCTCATTCCCTCGTTAGTCCCTCATTACCTTCACCTGGTCCTCATGCCCGTCTCACCTGTTGCCCATTCCCTCGTTAGTCCCTCATTACCTTCACCTGGTCCTCATGCCCGTCTCACCTGTTGCCCATTCCCTCGTTAGTCTCTCATTACCTTCACCTGGTCCTCATGCCCGTCTCACCTGTTGCTCATTCCTTCGTTAGTCCCTCATTACCTTCACCTGGTCCTCATGCCGTCTCACCTGTTGCCCATTCCCTCGTTAGTCCCTCATTACCTTCACCTGGTCCTCATGCCCGTCTCACCTGTTGCCCATTCCCTCGTTAGTCCCTCATTACCTTCACCTGGTCCTCATGCCCGTCTCACCTGTTGCTCATTCCTCGTTAGTCCCTCATTACCTTCACCTGGTCCTCATGCCCGTCTCACCTGTTGCCCATTCCCTCGTTAGTCCTCATTATCTTCACCTGGTCCTCATACCGTCTCACCTGTTGCCCATTCCCTCGTTAGTCCCTCATTACCTTCACCTGGTCCTCATGCCGTCTCACCTGTTGCCCATTCCCTCGTTAGTCCTCATTACCTTCACCTGGTCCTCATGCCCGTCTCACCTGTTGCCCATTCCTCGTTAGTCCCTCATCACCTTCACCTGGTCCTCATGCCCGTCTCACCTGTTGCCCATTCCTCGTTAGTCCCTCATTACCTTCACCTGGTCCTCATGCCCATCTCACCTGTTGCCCATTCCCTCGTTAGTCCCTCATCACCTTCACCTGGTCCTCATGCCCGTCTCACCTGTTGTCCATTCCCTCGTTAGTCCCTCATTACCTTCACCTGGTCCTCATGCCCGTCTCACCTGTTGCTCATTCCCTCGTTAGTCCCTCATCCCCTTCACCTGGTCCTCATGCCCGTCTCACCTGTTGCCCATTCCCTCGTTAGTCCCTCATCACCTTCACCTGGTCCTCATGCCCGTCTCACCTGTTGCCCATTCCCTCGTTAGTCCCTCATCACCTTCACCTGGTCCTCATGCCCGTCTCACCTGTTGCTCATTCCCTCGTTAGTCCTCATTACCTTCACCTGGTCCTCATGCCCGTCTCACCTGTTGCCCATTCCCTCGTTAGTCCTCATTACCTTCACCTGGTCCTCATGCCCGTCTCACCTGTTGCCCATTCCCTCGTTAGTCCCTCATTACCTTCACCTGGTCCTCATGCCCGTCTCACCTGTTGCCCATTCACTCGTTAGTCCCTCATTACCTTCACCTGGTCCTCATGCCCGTCTCACCTGTTGCCCATTCCCTCGTTAGTCCCTCATTACCTTCACCTGGTCCTCATGCCGTCTCACCTGTTGCTCATTCCCTCGTTAGTCCCTCATTACCTTCACCTGGTCCTCATGCCCGTCTCACCTGTTGCCCATTCCTCGTTAGTCCCTCATTACCTTCACCTGGTCCTCACGCCCGTCTCACCTGTTGCTCATTCCTCGTTAGTCCTCATTACCTTCACCTGGTCCTCATGCCCGTCTCACCTGTTGCCCATTCCCTCGTTAGTCCTCCTCTCTCTAGGAAGGTTTCTTTTTTCCCCTCCCCTGAAGGGTTTTGGGGGTTTTTCCTGGTCCGATGTGCTGAGGGTTTTGGGGCAGGGATGTCTATGTGTACAGATTGTAAAGCACTCCGAGACAAATTTGTAATTTGTGAAATTGGGCTATACAAATAAACTGAATTGAATTGAATTACCTTCACCTGGTCCTCATGCCCGTCTCACCTGTTGCCCATTCCCTCGTTAGTCCCTCATTACCTTCACCTGGTCCTCATGCCCGTCTCACCTGTTGCCCATTCCCTCGTTAGTCCCTGTCTACTCAGGTTCCCTCACTTGTCCTCTGCCAGGTTGTCTTGTGTTTTCCGACCGAGCCCTCGAGCGTTCCACAGTGTGTTTGATTATTCTGTCTGATCCGTTCTTGACGAGGCTCTCAGTAAAGAATCTTTATTTGCATGATTGTCTCCTGAGTCGTGCGTTTGGGTCCACCCTGATCCCACTGTGACAACGACCCACATTCCCTCTCTGGGAAAATGACCTTGTGATGACCCCAAACCTGTCAATGTGTCTTTCAGCTCTCGTCTCTTTTTTTCTAAGCCACATCGAGGTTTAAAACCATATCAGGCAGACAAGAAGATACAAGAGTATTATTTGTGAAATATTTGGCCTTTCCTTGAAGGAAAAAACTAATTCAAAGCGTCTTTCCATATTTGCACTTGGCCGCCGCGACGTGAAGCAGATCAACTCGTGTAGCCGGCGGGTCAAAGTTGACCAAAAATAATCAGCCTTGAGTATCCATTTCTGGCCGCAGTCGTCCAAAGGTTGGAAACAAACGGGAGAGTTTCTGGAAGGTCGCATGGGATTTGTGGATGAGCTAAAAATGAGCAAAAACCTCCGGCTCAGATGCTTTAAAGTGGCATCCAGCAGGCCAGGAAACGTGCCATGACCCCCCCCCCCCTTTCCTATGAGGAACCATGTTCCCCTCAAGACCACATTTGGGCCTCCGGTGTGAGACGGGTCCCCGTATCTTCACGCTAATGCAGTTCCATCGCCTCAGAGATCTTGCTCAGCGCACACCTGCGTACGTCTTGAAGACGCCTCTCGGGGGGATCAGGGGAGACGTGATGGAGCTGCATGCAGACGTTTAACTCTCTCTCACCCCACACTCACTCCCTCACTCACTCCCTCCATCACTCTCCCTGCTTTCCAAACCAAACCACGCTACAGATGTGGTGGGGGGGATAAGATCCGCTAAATGAGACGACTTGAAAGAGGAAAAGCGTACCGACGCGCTACCAATGGGAGGTTTCCATATTTCTTTGAAAGCACCCTCCGTTGAATGGAAAACAAATGTGTGATTGACGCGCTCGGGGTCAGGAGGAGAACACGACCCTTTTGACCTCATTACCTTCGCATTGAAAATGCGGAAGGTTATGTTTTGATGGCCGTGTATTTATTTGTATGCGTTTTATTCGCATAACAAAAAAAGTTTTAAACCGAATTGCATGAAATTTGGTGGGATTATTGGTTATTATCCGGGGACCATTTGATTAGATTTTGGGATCGATCGGGTCAAAGGTCAAGGTCAAGGTCATGGATAGGTCAAAATCTTCTTTTTACCATAGCGCGGTCAGTTTATATTCAATTGGCATGCAACTAATGCCAAAATGTTCATAAGTCAATGCCCAATCTTGTGATATGCGAAGGTATGCGCTCTACCGAGTGCCCATCCTAGTTTTTTTTATTGTAAATATACTCAACATTTATAATCCCACTGTGGAATGAAATGAAATCAAAAATATAATTCCACCAGACAAACGTGTCACCAGTGTTATGAAGGTTAAATATCAGATACTCTGAGAGGCGTGTCTGTGTGTGTGCATGAAACCCTGCCCTCACAACACCTTTTCCATAAGCTCCTCCTCCCCTCCTCCTCCTCCTCCTCCTCCCACCGCTCTGCAGGCAGATGACCAAAGGACACACACACTTTAAAAAAGAGAAGATTCCACGGTGTTTTGGGCAGAGCGACAGCTGGATAACCTGCCGCCGCCTCGGCATCCGCACAGGCGGAACATTCTGAGAGTTAGTGGGGTGGAGGAGGGGGGGGGGGCACAGAGGTGGAAGCCCCCCTTCCCCTTCTGTCCACCTTCCAGTCCACCTTCACTGCAAATGGGAGTGAGGGGGATCCCCCCCCCCCTCAACCTCCCAGGAGCCACCAATTCAGCCTCCAATTTAAGACTCTGGCATGTCGGAGGAGAGGAAATGGAAGGGGGTGTAGAAGGAGGAAGATGGGGAGGAGATTGGAGGAGGTGGAGCGGTGGGGCTCACCTTGTTTGGAAGGAGAGTCCCTCACTTCCTCACTCCCTCCCTCCCTCCATCCCTCACTCCCCCCCCCCTCCCCCAACACACCCACAGTCTGGCAGGAGAGGAGACAGGTGGAGCTCCCTCCTTCTCCCCCTCCCTGCTTCTCTCCAAGTAACTGCATTTTTATTTATACGGCCAAGTCCAGTGTGTTTGAAGGGCGTCCGCACACGCTCACACACACACGCACACACACACACACACACACACACACACACACACACACACACACACACGCACAGTGGAGGGCTGCCAGGTTGCTGCTTATGTTGATGAGAGGGAGCGAAGCCTTTGTAGTGACTGATGCAGTCCGGAGCCAGCTCCCCCAACTGCAGCGCCGCTCCGTGTTTACCGCCTTGAATTCAGAGGAGGAAGAGGAGGAACAGGAGGAAGAAGAAGAATCAACATTGTGGTTTAATTATACGACTTTGGAGAGAAAAGAGGGAGAAGAAGAAATAAGACGCTGGAAGATGCTTACGAATACTTCTTTGTTGTTAATGTTTCCCCTTTTTTCGTGTATTTATAATCTATTGTGAAGGACACGGTATTTCTCAAATCATTGATTATAAATAATTCATCCTCTGGTTACCGTGGATATTTGTCCCACATTTCATATTTCACGGTAACACGGCCACTTGTCGTGAAGTGAACGAATATAACCGTCCGTTGAGGAGAAATAACCAGAAAGACTCTTAACAGCTAAACTCATCATGTACGGTGTAATTATGATGTAAATATATTTTAATATACTATAATACGACACAATAAATTGCAGTTATTACATGTTTCTCCAGAATCCGTCACCGCTGCTCCTGTTTGTCGTCGGCCCCTTTTCTTTTTTTGTCTCGATGTTGTTGTGCATGGCCGACGCCCCTCAGCAGCAGGCTGATTGGTCATCTTAAGGCTCCAGCAGGTAGAAGTCCAGAGTTTGAGCAGCAAATGAACCGATTGATACCTCTCCTCCTCCGGCTGTCCTGGAGTCAGATGAACAGCGTGAGTGCAGGGGAACTCTTTCCTCTCCATCACAGGCTCAGCTCATTCGTTCAGCTCATCACTTTTTCTGGTGTTGTATGTTGAATGTTTTATGTGACGCAAAATTAACAAAAAACAACAAAGAAAACTTCATTACGTCCTTTTAAAAGAAATAATGTGTATTTTTGTGTATTTTCTTTTATTCAGTCAATCAAATCAAATACAATACAATATTATTCTATATAATATACAAAAGAGAAAGACTGAAAATGTATAGGTAGAAGCAAAAAACGCTTATAAATTCCTATCCTAAATGAAAATCAAATAAATCAGAAAATCAATATCAAATAAAGAAAAAAAATAACAAAGAAAATAAAAGAAAAAACAATATATATATATATATATATATACATACATGTCACAATGTAACATGCTCAGAGAAATATAAATCCAGGTGTTTGTGTGAGGTTCACTGCTGTTGTTTTTCTGGGTATTCAGAGAGCTCTTCCATCACTGCGCCCATCACGCTGGGATTGGCAACACAAGATCATTTCCTCTTGATCATTTGGACTTGTTTAATTAATCAAAACCGACGGCATCCTTACTGGAGTCCCGGAAATGTGCAAACGTGTCTTAAATGTGCGAGCGTCAGTCGTTTGTTGTCACCAGGCTTGCAAACTGCTTTTAGGGAAATGTGACAAAGTATTTAGTTTGACGACAACAAAAGCAAAACTGCCCGGCGGTGCTTTGGTTTCAGTGCGTGAGAGAGAGAGAGTGTGTGTGTGTGTGTGTGTGTGTGTGTGTGTGTGTGTTCAGACAGAAAGCCAAGTTTAGGAAACACTGAGCACCTCTCTCCTTTTGACGTCAGAGATCCTACCTCCATCTGCCTGATGGACCGTGGAGGTCTGGATGGTGGAATATGCCGACTACCAACTCTTCATCCACTCTGTCATCTTCATTGTGTTGTTCCTGTGTTTTAATGTGTGTGTAATGATTCCTTCTGGTCACATGACATCTATTACACCTGTCCATCCTGGAGAGGGATCCTCCTCTGTCTCTCCTCAAGGGTTCTGACCTTTTACCCTGAAGGGTTGTTTGGGAGTTGTTCCTGATCCGATGTGAGGTCAAAGGTCAAAGGTCAGGGATGTCTGTGTGTACAGATTGTAAAGCCCTCTGAGACACATTTGTAATTTGTGAAAATGGGCTCTACAAATAAACTGAATTGTAAAGTTTCATAAGATGCCAAAATAATGCCCCAAACAAAACATTTTACCGTGCGAGATGCAGATCGTTCTGATGAACTCATTTTAATAACATCGTGTAACGTAATCCTAAACACACAGTTTTATTCCACACGCTGCACATGGATGCTCACTCAGCAGCAGAAGGGCGTCTGTGGCACGCCGTGAATGTGAAGCAGCAGTTTGCTCTGGCCCCCCCCCCCCCCCCCCCCCCGATGAGTGAAGGTTAACAACATCTGGGCCCCGATTGGCAGACGGCGCCGCCGCCGACAAACCCGACTGGAATCGAGCAAATCTGCTGAGTGGACTGTTTCCAAGACGACGCGTGAATCCAAATGCAGCGAACCTGCAGAAGAGCTGGCGGTCCGGGTGAGTCGGGGTAAGACCGTGTCAGCGCGGCCTCACTGCCACCTTATGAGGACTGTCAGATATGGAAAAATATGTATTATTGTCTTTTATGAACTAAATTAAATTAATGTAGGATTGTTGTTCCCAAAAAACAAACGCATAAAAGAGAAAATTTGAAATATTGTTTGTCTAAAATTCCTCGTGTGTTCTGGTTATGTACCAGGCTGAACTTTCTCTTCATAAGTAAAAAGAATAATTATTTCTGTGCATTATTATTACGGTTTTTTTCTGTAATAAAAGCACACAATTTAAAGAGCAGCTTGACCGGAGGAATACAGACGTGCATATTGGTCAAATATCTTTTTGATGACAGTTCATTCCCATTATCTCACAAACCTTTAGTGGTGACAAGTAGATTACAAATAAATATAACTTTTCTTACAGTTATAGTTAAGCTAAACATAATTTTTTTCCTGGCAATATTCCAAAAAATGATTAGAGATAGAGAAGGAGAGTATGATCGAAGAGGGAGATGGAGTTTCAAACAGCCGATTGCTCATACGACTCTAAAAAGCATGTGCACATCTGTCTGTAGGGTTTAACTGATGACATCAAAGAAAGTAAAAATCTGGTGATATTTAAGATTTTTTTTAAAGAAACTCAAACTCAAACAAACTCAAGTTATAAAAGGCTTTACAGAGAAGCTAAAGAGCGAATAATACATTAAAATGAAAAAAAGTCTAAAATGTCCACACTGGAGTGACATATGCATGTATCTATTATTCGGCCAATTCAGTAAAAATCATCTGTTGAAACATTGCAGGCGTTTATCCCGCCGCACTGTCGGCCACAGGAGATTTATTCTGTTTATTCAGACTCAAGTATCAAAAGATCTCCGCCCGAAATAAGAAGTAAAGCGGGAGGCTTCACTTGTTTGCCGTGACATTATGCAGAACTACTGGGGTAGGAGTGATTGATTGACTCCGGCTCATCCTTTCAAGTGCATGGGCACTTATGAATCTCAAATATTGGTCGATTTCACGGATAACCCCCGACGCTCGGGCTCGGCGTCACGCTCGGCTTTTTCTCCCGGTGAGGATTTGTGCTTCTGCAGGTCAAAAACCTCGAGGAGCAGTTGATGAAATCTCATGAAAGAGTTAGTCACACTGCTACACTGGGACACGTGGGAAAGTTGCTGTGTGTGTGTGTGTGTGTGTGTGTGTGTGTGTGTGTGTGTGTGTGTGTGTGTGTGTGTGTGTCCCGGTTAGCTCACAGTGTCTCAGTGTGAGAGAGGGACCCCCCAGATGTCTCATTAGGTATATCATTAGGAGACAGCTGGGAGGGGGTGCAGACAGCTGACACAGGGCTGCAGGGGCGGGATTAGCTGGGACTTCTTGGTGGGGCGGGAGATTTATTCAGATGTCCAGAGTTTCAGGGTCTCTGTGATGGATGTCTCAGCCAGAGGTCGAAGAAGAGCTTTTCATGAAAGTTAGAGGGACTTTTTAACTGGTTATGAAACAGTCCCAATGTATTAAGGATGCCTCCAAGTGACCTTCAGAATTAAACGAGACCGTCGGCATTTCGAGATACTCGGCTTCTCCTCTCTGCTCCTCCTGGGGAGCCGACACCATCACCCCGCTGCTGGAGGTCCAGAACGTATTGCTGGAGCCGCTCGAGGGAATGGAGGCACGAAAGAACCAGAACCAGGACTGAGCGGGGCAGACTGTCGGAATGAGCGGTTTTCTAAAAAAGGAGTCTGTTGCTCGGAAACACTACCAGCTCTGTCCACCGGGGTCACTAAGATCAACACCAGATTGAAGGTACACGCATCGCAGTAGCTTTAAAGATGACCCCAATGGGTTTGCAGATGTTTGCTCCCCGACTAATTGTTGGTGGGATATTACATTTATTAACTAGAACGGGCACTCGGTAGAGCGCATACCTTCGCATAGCACAAGATTGGGCATTGAATTATGAACATTTTGGCATTAGTTTCATGCCAATTGGATAGAAATTGACCGTGCTATGGTAAAAAGAAGATGTTGACCTTTTCATGACCTTGACCTTTGACCCGATCGATCCCAAAATCGAATCAAATGCTCCCCGGATAATAACCAATCATCCCATCAAATTTCATGCGATTCGGTTTAAAACTTTTTTTCAAGATTCAAGATTCAAGATGTTTTATTTGTCACATACACACACAGGGTGTGCAGTGAAATGAAAGTGGCAATGCTCAGCAGGAATGTGCAAGGGCAACAAGTACACACTATTTACAATAAAAAACACAATATTTACAGTAAGTGTGTGTGTGTGTGTGTGTGTGTGTGTGTGTGTGTGTGTGTGTGTGTGTGTGTGTGTGCCTAAGAGGGGCAGTTGTGTGGGTCTATGTGGGGGTCCTGGTGAGGTCGGAGTTCACAGTCCTGATGGCCTGAGGAAAGAAACTCCGTCTCAGTCTCTCTGTTCTTGCAGCGTGACTACGGAGGCGCCTGCCTGACCGCAGCAGCTGAAACAGTCTGTTGTTGGGGTGGTGAGGATCCTTCATGATCCTGCCGGCTCTGGTTCTGCACCTCCTGGTGTACAAGTCCTGCAGGGTGGGAGTGTAGTTCAATAGTGCGCTCAGCCGAACGCACTACTCTCTGCAGAGCCTTCCTGTCCTGAGCGGAGCAGTTGCCAAACCAGGCTGTGATGCTTCCTGTCAGGACGCTCTCTACAGCTCCAGAGTAGAAGGACTGAAGGATCCTCTGGGAAACTTTAAATTTCCTCAGCTGCCTGAGGTGGTAGAGGCGCTGCCTTGCCTTTCTCACCAGAGTGTCTGTGTTCGTTGACCATGTCAGATCCTCGGTGATGTGGACTCCCAGGTATTTATACCCGCTCACCCTCTCCACAGTAGTCCCGTTAATCCCCAGTGGTGAGTACGTCCTCTGTTGTTGTACCCTCCTAAAGTCCACAATCAGCTCCTTAGTTTTGGTGACATTCATGATGAGGCTGTTGTCCTGGCACCAGAGTGACAGATCAGCAACTTCCTCCAGGTAGGCCTTCTCGTCGTTGTCGGAGATCAGGCCCACCACCACTGTGTCATCCGCAAACTTGATGATGGTGTTGAGCTGAACCTGGCCACACAGTCATGTGTGTACAGGGAGTACAGTAGGGGCTGAGGACGCAACCCTGGGGATCCTGTGTTCAGGGTGAGGGATTTGGAGGTGTGTCTGCCCACCCTGACCACCTGTGGCCTGGCGGTCAGGAAGTCCAGGATCCAAGCACACAGGGGGTGTTCAGTCCCAGCTCAATCAGCTTGCCGGCCAGTCTGAGGGGACTATGGTGTTGAAAGCTGAACTATAATCAATGAACAGCAGTCTCACATAGCCCCCTCTGGCTGTCCAGATGAGAGAGTGTGGTGTGCAGTACCTGGGAGACAGCATCATCCGTGGATCTGTTTGGGCGATAAGCAAACTGCAGCGGGTCCATGGAGGAACGGAGGAAGGCGCAGATGTAGTCCTTTATCAGCCTCTCAAAGCATTTCATGACCACCGAGGTGAGGGCCACCGGTCGGTAGTCATTCATACATGCTGGAGAAGCATTCTTGGGCACAGGGACAATAGTGGATCTCTTGAAGCAGGCGGGGACCATGGACTCAGCCAGGGAGAGGTTGAATATTGTGGTGAACACTGGAGCTAGCTGGTTAGCACAGGTCTTCAGTACTCGCCCAGATATGCCATCTGGACCTGCAGCTTTCCTGGTGTTCACCCTCAACAGAGCCCTCCTCACACTGTGCTCGGTCACAGAGAGTGTGTGTTCATCCCCAGCGGTAGAACTCACCTCGGCTACGCTAACGGTGTTGTTGTTAGCGGCGAGCTAGCGCTGTTGTTGCTAGCCTCAAACCGTGCATAAAATGAGTTCAGGTCGTCCGCTAGGGATGCGTCGGCACTCACCATTGCGGGGTCTGCTCTGGTAGTCTGTGATAGTCCATAGCCCCTGCCATAGGCGCCTGGTGTCGCGCTGCTCCATCTGTGATTCCACTCTGTCTCGGTACCTCCTCTTGGCCTTCTTCACCGCCTCCTCAGTCCATAGACCGCTGCCTTGTACTCGTCCATGTTGCGGATACAAGACCGGAGTTATAGGCAGCAATGCAGGCGTTCACAGCTTCACGGATGGATCTATCAACCCACGGCTTTTGGTTAGGAAAGACCCTAACTTTTACCGTGGGGACGATGGTGTCCGTTAAGCGTTGCTATGAGGCTCATTGCTACTTCCGCAAACTCGCTGGCGTCACTGGAACTGGATTGGATCATGTCCCAGTCGACGACACGCAGAGCGTCCTGTAGCTCAGCCTCTGATTGGTCAGACCACCGCTTTACGTTCCTCGTCACTACCGCTTCCCGCGCGATCTTTTGTCGGTACTCCGGAAGCAGAAAAATGGCGGCATGGTCTGATTTGCCGAACGGAGGGAGAGAGACAGCCTTGTAGCCTCTCTTGAATGGCGTATAGCAGTGGTCCAACGTTCTTTCCCCTCTGGTAGCACACGTAATGTGCTGGTGAAAGTTCGGCATGACTTTTTTTAGGTTTGCCCTATTAAAGTAATGCCCTATTTTTGTAATGCGAATAACACGCATACAAATAAATAAATAAATAAATACACGGCGATCAAAACATAACCTTCTGCATTTTCAATGCGAAGGTAAATATCAACTTTTTTATTTATTTAAAGGGCTATTTAGGTAGTCAACAAACAAACAATATTAATTCTAATCATTTTCTGGAGGTTTTAATTGCTGGTGTCAAATTGACCCTAAGGGTAAAAGATGTTAGTAAATGTGAAGGTTTGGGTGTCTTGAGAAGTGCTATATAAAAATAAAATGATTATAAGGTAACAGGAGGGTTAAATCATGTGATAAGGATTACCACAAATATCCACACGTGCATCTCCGCTAAAACCTTACGATTTAAAACACTTCCAGGCCGAAGAGCTGCCGAAATCTTAAAATATACACAAATGTATTTTTAGTATTTGATACTCAAACATTTTTAGGGTTGAAGCAACTGAAGAATCCCTTTAAAGCTCATCTGCCGTCCACAATGACGCTCTGCAGGACGTCACATGTGGCGCATGAGCGCGTCGTGTGTGTCGGGCAGATGCTTCAAATGTACAAAGTGGACGGTCAGAGGCCTTTTGGCCGTGCTATGGTAAAAAGAAGATTATTACCTTTTCATGACCTTGACCTTTGACCCGATCGATCCCAAAATCTAATCAGATGGTCCCCGGATAATAACCAATCATCCCACCAAATTTCATGCGATTCGGTTTAATACTTTTTGACTTATGCGAATAACACGCACGCACGCATACAAATACACAGCGATCAAAACACAGCATTTTCAATGCGAAGGTAATAAGAAGCATCAGATATGAAGGCGGCTCAAAGGAGGATCTCCTCAGACACGCGAGGCTGCATCACGGGAGCAGCAGCGTCGCAGTGGGATGAAGGCTGGATGTTCATCCAATAGACTCGCCTGCTTGTAAACAGGAAGTGCAATATTCATGAGCCGTGTAAACAGCTTAGTAAGAATAATAGCTCAATACAGAATATGTTGTGCATGTAGTAATGACTTTTGGTGTTGCGCTCGTGTTTATTTACAGTAAATTGAACATTAGTACTCGTAGGACCCTCTGGACAGATTAAACGGGGTTAGTGGCTCCACAATAACTACAAGATAATCTCTCTCATTTAGGATCAGCACACTTACGCCTCACAGTGAGTTCAGAAAGCCCCGTGGAGGGAGACGCGTTGCACTCATGGAGGTCTGGATGGTGGAATATGCCGACTACCAACTCTTCATCCACTCTGTCATCTTCATTGTGTTGTTCCTGTGTTTTAATGTGTGTGTAATGATTCCTTCTGGTCACATGACATCTATGACACCTGTCCATCCTGGAGAGGGATCCTCCTCTGTTCTCTCCTCAAGGGTTCTGACCTTTTACCCTGAAGGGTTGTTTGGGAGTTGTTCCTGATCCCATGTGAGGTCAAAGGTCAAAGGTCAGGGATGTCTATATGTACGGATTGTAAAGCACTCTGAGGGGAATTTGTAATTTGTGAAAATGGGCTCTACAAATAAACTGGATTGAATTGAATCATTTATGGGACCAGGACCGCTCCAACATTTAAAGTTTTTTTACAATCTAAAAATGAAAAGTAAACTAAACTGCCTGGTGAGGTTCAAGCAACACAACTAATGTGTGTGGTTTAGTAAAACCAAACCAAACAAAACAAAAATCATGATTTGTCTTAAAATTACACTAAAACATAAAAAATAAATACTTTATTATGTTTAGGCAACAGAAGTGTTAGTTTTACATGGGACACAAGCAGCAGAGGGAAAGGCCTTCTTTTGGTACACTTTGAATACGTCCAGAGCAAATGTCATCCTTTAAAATCGTTACTCACAATGCAGTTTAGTCCAGGCTGATCTGCGAGTGTATGTGTGTGTGTGTGTGTGTGTGTGTGTGTGTGTTGAGGAAAAACAAATAAACTGACTTGAAGTTAAATAAAATGGTGGAAGCAACGTTTAGAGACTTCTGGATGGAGAAATGAGGCGGCTCGAGGTGCGGCGTGATCAACGAGCCGGCGGGGTGAACTCACAGCGGCTCGCGAGGATCGGCTCTTCGCTCCCACAGACGCTTCAATGCTTCGCCCATTAACGCTCTGCATTGACTCCGGACGCTTCAATGCTTCACCCATTAACGCTCCGCATTGACTCCGGATCCCTCTCAGCTGAATCATAGGCCTGCATTGCTTCTGCAGTCGATGGGGGGGATTAATGACGTCGCACGCCGCAGTGTTTCACGGTGGATTGGTTTACAGCGTAATATGTTTTTCACATTAGACCATGAAACAAGTTGCTCTAGTGCAACTTTGGCTGCACACCACAGGGATAAAAGCATTGCTGTGATTACCTTCGCATTGAAAATGCGGAAGGTTATGTTTTGATCACCGTGTATTTATTTATTTATTTGTATGCGTGTTACTCGCATAACTCAAAAAGTATTAAACCGAATCGCATGAAATTTGGTGGGATGATTGGTTATTATCCGGGGACCATTTGATTATATTTTGGGATCGATCGGGTCAAAGGTCAAGGTCAAGGTCATGAAAAGGTCAACATCTTATTTTTACCATAGCGCGGTCAATTTTTATACAATTGGCATGCAACTAATGCCAAAATGTTCATAATTCAATGCCCAATCTTGTGATATGCGAAGGTATGCGCTCTACCGAGTGCCCGTTCTAGTTTCATATGAAGTGATATATGTATCCAGGTCCAGGTTCTGTGTGTAAACACGTCGGCGTTTGTCTTCATTAATCTCACCGAGACGGATTATTAACACAAAAAAGAAACACGGAAAGACGGAAAAGTTCTAATAAAATGGAAATCGTCTTCAATACACTCTTTGTGTATTTTACTGAAACAAGTAAACTCATGCAGCTGTCATGGTTATGAAGTTTATCAGTCGTGTTTGTTTCGTTTCATGAAAGTCGGCACAATCTGCATCTCAGGGTATTTCTTGTTTCTCGACTCGCTGCCATGAGTTGAGGTTTCACTCAGAGATGTAATTCTGATAATGTGGACTTGTAACTTGTCTGCAGGGCTTCAGGAGGACCGTCAAATAGATCTTCAGAGGGTCCTGGCCAACGCCAGACGTCTAGAATATAAGTGGGTATATTTATTAATTATGTTTATCATATATGTATTGTTCCTCTCAGCAGATTTGATCCGTCTACTGTTGGCTGACAAACCTGAAACAATAAATATATTCCCTTCCATCAAAGATTATGAAAAATATTTAAATTCTAGATATTTAAGGACTCCAGCAAGAAAGGGCTGAGAACATGTGGAATAAACCAATGAAATGTAACAGTGATGTGCTAGTACCTCAAACATTATTAATTATTGAATGATATAAGAACAGCTGACAGATGGAAACATGCTCCACGGACCTCAAGAAGCAACACGTTGTCCCTTTGCCAAATCAAGGAACACATCCAAAAGAAATAAAAAAGGACGTCAAACATTCTGGATTTCTGTGTGTGGTAAACCAATAAAATGGAAACAAAATGAATAATATTATCGTACAAATTTGCTGCACTGCTCCTCCGGAAAGCAGGAAAGAAAGAAAGGGCCTTCCGCTTCGAATCCACCAAGAGAAGAAGAGAAAGAAAGATTATAAACGTTTAATATGTACCACTGTAAAAATAATATGCTAGTGCAACTTAACCCTTGTGTTGCTTTCGGGTCATTTTGACCCGATTCAATATTTAACCCTCCTGTCGCCTTCGGGTCAATGTGACCCGATTCAATGTTTAATGTCGGTGTTCTTTCGGGAGTCAACAAACAAACATAAAGTACCTCACACTTAAACTTGGAAAACAATATTAATTCTAATAATTTTCTGGAGATTTTAATAGCTGGGGTCATATTGACCTCAAGGGTAAAATATGTCAGTAAATATAAAGGTAACAGGAGGGTTAAACATTGAATCGGGTCATATTGACCCGAAGGCAACACAAGGGTTAAAATAATAAGTAACCTGGCTGCCTTAAAATGTTGAGTTAGACAAGCTAAGAAACTTAAGTTTTCTGAACTTTAATTAGAGTTAATTCAAGTAAGAAAACATAGTTGGGCTGACAACGGGAAAGATGAAAAAAAAAAGTTATATCAAATTGAAACTTTAATTTTAATCAACATTTTTTTTGGTACTTCCAACAATACATTCTAAGTTGTACGAACTTAAATCTGAGTTGAATAAAAATAAAGATTTTTAGTCGGGCCAAAACAGTTTTACAAGTTGACTCCACTCAGCGTCTTGTTGTGTCAACTTATCTTTTTAAGGCAGCCAGGGAAGTTCATCTTACTTGCAATTCAACAAAATAAAAAATCTTAATTTGAAATATTTATATTTATATATAAATATTTCAACACTTCACAAAAATGGGGGTGTGATAACTGTAGGAACAGCACTGTGGGGGGAGCATTGGTTGGGGGGGGGGGGGGGGTCAAGGTTCACATTCTTGGGGTATTGCATTTTGCTGCACTTCTGCTCCCCCAACAATGTGGCGCCTCATCGGGGTCTCGGTCCTCTGCGACCGCGGGCCGAGCGGGGCGACAGCTGCCGGGCCGGAGAAACAACGGACGCCATTTTACTCCATGTGAACCCAGTGAGAAATCCCTGGAATGGCCGTGATTGTAAAGCGTCTCCGATAAGGTTACATAATGAGGGAGGAGGGGCTTCATGAACACCAGCTCTGCTTCCTGCCACCCCCCATCCGTCCGTCTCTTCCTCTTCCCTCGATGTCACCTTCTCATCTCCCGCCTGCGGACAGGCTCATGTTCTTCGTTGCGTTGGATCCACCTTCCTCCTCCCTCCGCCTTCCTCCCTCCTCCCTCCTCCTTCCTCCGCCTTCCTCCTCCCTCCGCCTTCCTCCTCCTCCTCCCTCCTCCCTCCTTCCTCCACCTTCCGCCTTCCTCCTCCCTCCTCCCTCCTTCCTCCACCTTCCTCCTCCCTCCGCCTTCCTCCTCCCTCCTCCACCTTCCTCCTCCCTCCTCCCTCCTCACTCCTCCTTCCTCCACCTTCCGCCTTCCTCCTCCTTCCTCCACCTTCCTCCTCCCTCCTCCCTCCTCCTTCCTCCACCTTCCGCCTTCCTCCTCCTCCTCCCTCCTCCTTCCTCCTCCCTCCTCCTTCCTCCTTCCTCCTCCCTCCGCCTTCCTCCTTCCTCCACCTTCCGCCTCCTCCTCCTCCTCCCTCCTCCCCTCCACCTTCCTCCACCTTCCTCCTCCTCCTCCTCCTCCTCCTTCCTCCTTCCTCCTCCTCCTCCTCCTCCTCCTCCTCCTCCTCCTCCTCCCTCCGCCTTCCTCCTTCCTCCACCTCCCTCCTCCTTCCTCCGCCTTCCTCCTCCCTCCTCCTTCCTCCTCCCTCCGCCTCCCTCCTCCCTCCTTCCTCCACCTTCCGCCTTCCTCCTTCCTCCTCCCTCCGCCTTCCTCCTCCCTCCTCCTTCCTCCACCTTCTGCCTTCCTCCTCCTCCCTCCTCCTTCCTCCTCCTTCCTCCTCCTTCCTCCTCCCTCCGCCTTCCTCCTTCCTCCACCTTCCTCCTCCCTCCTCCTTCCTCCACCTTCCTCCTCCCTCCACCTTCCTCCTCCCTCCTCCTTCCTCCACCTTCCTCCTCCCTCCGCCTTCCTCCTCCTCCCTCCGCCTCCCTCCTCAACCCTCCTCCCTCCTCAACCCTCCGCCTCCCTCCTCCTCTTTCCTCCTCCCTCCGCCTCCCTCCTCAACCCGCCTCCTTCCTTCTCCTCCCTCCTCCTCCTCCCTCCTTCTCCTCCCTCCGCCTCCCTTCTCCTCTTCCCTCCTCCCTCCGCCGCCCTCGCTGTCTTTTGACATATTTCACATGATGAATTTGGACTTCCGGGCTTCCACAGCTGTTGTTTGATGCAGTTGCACACTGTTGTGTAAATTTTCATTTCAATTTATTTCATTTATTTGTAAAGGGACCGGACACATTAATCAACCCATGGGTAAATGTGTTAACGTTAGCTAAGGCTACATTTCAGCTTTAGTCCCTGTGGCCAGATGTTACAGCCTTCACTAAAGGAGAATGAGGTTAACACAGTAACATAATAAAAAAAGCAATAAACATACAGGTTACGATAAAATACTTGCCTCTTCATAAAATCATTACAAAATAAAAAATTTAAATTAAAAAAACAGACATAAAAACTATGTTAAAATATGTTCTTTATTCAAGTCTCTGCTCACATGTGGAATAAAAGTAAATATCGGTGTAATCCCTGACATGTTACAGGGCTGAATAATGTTTGATGAATATTTTTATTCCCCACCTAACTGTTCAACTTGTGCCACCATAAAACCAGAACACCTACAGTCTGTTCTTGAGCTCCTGGGTCCCAGATGAACGAACATCAGCCGACACCAACACCGACTCATCTTATGGAGTCGGACACTCAGCCTCGATGATAATTTATCCAAGTTAACATTTCTGGAACTGCAGGAAACGAAAATTCATTTCCCCCCAAGACTACATTTTAATAAGGACGTCAGTAAAACTGCTGACAGAACACGTCCAACTGCAAAAAAAGGTCAATTATTTCTCCTCGCACGATGCATTACATTTTTTTGAATGGATAAGTATTTTTCTATTTCTGGCTTAATTGCCTATTCAGTTTAAAATATCAAATGCTACGTGGAGTTCTTGAGTTTGGGCCTTGTGCAACTGTCAGTACGATCTCCTGCAAAAAAGTTACTTCTTCACTATTCCTGTGTTTTCTTACAAAATCCAGCAACACGCACCAATTTCAGTTCTCTACTTTTCAAAATAAAGTCCCTTCTTCACAGGAGATCCGTGTTTGGGTTGAAATAACCACGGAAAAGTGAGCAAGTCACATGACAAAAACCTTCAACTTTGACTTCTTGTTGTAAACAGCGGCCTCCCGTCTGGTAGTTGGACCGGCCCACCTGACCTCCCGCTGCCCTGCGTCACTTTAATGCTCTTTATACATCCTCGTTCAAGATTAAGTGGATAACATAAAACAATGTTCCGTTGGGCGATTCTGAATGACATCATTTTTCATAGGTATCGCTGAATTGAAACACTTTTCTGACGAGATGGTGTTTCATCAACCTCGGCCCTAAAGTCAGATTACGCGTCAACTTCCTCATCCCGTGCGATGTAATGAACGGTTAGGCCGTCAGAGGTCATCAGTGGGGCTTTTGACCTTGAGCCTAAAATTCTCTGGTTCACAGAACGTTATGGATTAAAAAAATAAAAGCGGTTGATTGTCAAAAAAAAAAAAAAACTTTGGTCGAGAAGCACAAACTGAACTTTCAAACTTCACTGTAAACCCGAACGTCCAAATTAATTAAATAGATTAAGTAGTCAAAGAAACTTTAGAAAAAATTCTACTAACTTAAATATGTCAAGTTGTTGTAACATGTTGTAAACTAATATTTTTTTATTAAATGGAACTATTTTGTGTATAAGTAAGCACAGCTCAAAAACTTAACTTAAGTCCAACTCAATATAATTAAGTAATTCCATGCTTAGAATGAGTTTGACCGAACTCGAGCGGAGCGCAGCTCTGCCTTCACGTCCTCGTTGTCACGACTCAAAAAACAGGACCCAAAAGCACGACTCCAATGTTCAGGGCAATCAAAAGGATTTATAAAAAAACAGAAAATCACAGCTATGCTGGAAAAAGACTTGAACAAAGTACAAAACAAAATCACAACTATGCAGGAAAAGTAATCCATGACAAAAGACTACAGACAAGAGACAAGACGATCTGACACAAGACACAGGTAGACACCGGCTTAAAATACATGAGGAAATGGGGAGCAGGTGGACACAATCACACTAACGAGGAAACACCGGGGCAGGAGATACAGTTTCTGAAACGAGAGAGAACAGTTACTACAAAATAAAAGGACATGGAAAACATGACTTAAACCTCAAACTTAACACAACCGACGAGACACGACACTCGTCTGTTTACACATCGCACAGGAAGCCTCTGGGCGGCGTGGACAGAGACCATCGTGGAACAGAAGAGACCGTCGGTCACTTTTTCCACAACAGAGGGAACGGCGGTTTACGTCTGTAAAACGAGCGTCGCGGCTTCGACATGTCGGGTCCGCTCCGCTCCTCGGCCGGCCCCTCGGCCTCCTCTTTGTTTCTCCGAGTGCTTGGAGTGGGTGTTGTATGAAAAGGCCTACTTAAAAAAAAAAAAAAAAAAGGACCTGAGGGACCCTTGGCGCTCCCCAACAGCTGCCCAGCTGTGCCCCTTGTCCCCCCCCCCCCCCGCCCCCCTCCTTCAACCCTTCCCCAGAAGCTTGACGTCCCGGCAGAAAGGAACCACAGCTACTGTACAGCTGCAGTGAGTTCGGGGAGTTCTGGTTTCTCAGGGTGACGCCAGGGTCAGTTTCCAATCCGTGTGAGGTAACCGACTCGAGCTCACGGAAATATACAGATATACTTTGACACTTCCCGTCTGCTGCTGTTGCTGCAACATAATAATAATACAAAAGTTCCCTTTTGAATGTGATGCCATGTGTAATGAATGTTAATTAGCGGATCAAAAAAAAGGAGAAAGCATCTCATATCAGGACTTTTTAAGTCTGCCTTTCTCTTCCTGCAGCATGCATTGTGTCACCCCCCCCCCCCCCTCCTCCTCACATACACACTCGCCTTCTTCCTCACCCTCCTCATCCTCATTTTCCTCAGGCAGAGCGGCAGATGAAAGAGAGAACGAGGGAGCATGAAAGGCAGCGTCTTGGCAGCCGAGTTGACCTCTAGAGGCTTTTTTTTCCTCCTCTTCTCCTGCGTTTTCTTTTTTTTTAATCCATCCCCTCCCACCTATTCACCTGTAAAGCCCCCCCCCCCCCCCTCCTAATGCCCGGCTGGCCCCCAAACAACCCCCCGAAAACCTCTCCTCCATGACTGCGGGTGGGATTGAGAAGTTCGGGGGGCGATGAAGACTCCATCATCCCGTTATTCCCTCTCTTTACACCAGAGGGAGAGCCTTACGTAGAGGCTTATTTTAAAAAAAAGGTACTCTGCTGATAAGGGGGGGGGGGGGGGGGGGTGCTTATAAGAGGTTGAATGAAACTTGCTGATATGAGGCAGTCCTCTTCCTCCGTGTGCAGAGCGTCAACGTTATCACAAGGCGAATGATGGAAAACTGAGTCATGGATATGGGATGGAAAACGATCATTTCTGTTTCTCGATATCGGCGTTCCTTCAGAGAGCGCTTTGAGCAGACGCCGACCAGCCGACCGAAGGCCCGTCAGACGCTCCTGACCTCTGAGTATTTTAGTAATCCTGTCCACTGTACAAGTATTGACATTGTTTTTACCAGGATAGTCTCAAGATCAGAGTACTTCTACAGCACAACTCACAACGAGTGTGCTGCTTCTGGGTCTAAACCTGCAGGAATATGAAAAAAGAAACCGAGTAATACTCAAGAGAACTTGCAACGGGTGAAATGCAAACTAGCTGCTCGTCTCGTCTCGGTGATATTTAACGCAAACCCTTTATGTGCAAATGAACCGCACTGAGAAAATATTTGCAAAGATCATCTCTGATAACCAGACGCAGTTACAGTGCAATTATTAGCATTTTCTTATCGTTGATCATTCTATGAAGCGGAGTCCAGGCGGCAACACTTTCCAGTGATTGTAGGATATTAAATCCCAAATATAGTTTCTCTTTGTCACGTTTAAGTTCCCGTCCTGAAGATTGGAGGAATGCCTCTCTGCCTTTTCCTCGCCTTTTGAACATTTCACATTTTTCTTCTCCTCCTTCGGTTCTGCCTGCCGGGTTGTCGGTGTGAACGCAACATAAATACTTTGTAAAAAAAAAAAAATTGTAATCAGATGCTAAAAACTCACAAAAAACAGGCAAATTAGAAACTTTTTTCTTTTGAACTTTAGCAGCTAAAGATCCAGATATTTCACTCACGAGGAGGTGGAGACCAAAACAGAGACACAAGGAGAGTGAATATTATATTCAGATGGACACAAACAAATGTCAAAATGAATCTGACTCGGTGTCGACTGGAAGTGTAAATAATTAACGGTTGGCTACGATGACGAGTCATTGTTGATGAATGCAGATTTGAGAAATGAATAATGATATATATCCTTTATTGATCCCACAGTGGGGACATCCTCAGTCATTCAGGAGCAGTGAGCTGCAGTGAAGCGCCCGGTACCGTCTAGTTACGGGACGACCGCTTTGTCACCAGCATCCGAACAACAAGGAAATCAAATGGAAAAAGAAAGAAAGGAAATGGTATTGCAAGTAAATAATATAACTAATAATAAACTCTGAGGCTACGATGTTATGTGAGAAGAGCAGACGCCTTCACAGCCGGCGAGCACCAAAGGGAGCAACATATTCAAAGAGGGGGGGAGGGGGGGGGGGGGGAGAGAACAACTGGATGAACTCAGCATCCCATCCCCGAAAAGCACTTGCCAGGCCTGCCCGTTGCTAGGCAACAGCTCCCCTCGCTTCTCTCCTCCACTTCACTGTATTCTGATATTCACACACACACACACACACACTAACCCGGTGTTCTGCTTAGCGAAGAGGTTTTATGACCTCGGGGATGGGTTTCGTTTACCGCGACGAGAAGGAGGGCGCTGGGTCGGCGTGGACGAGGTTTGGAACCGGAGCGTTTCTCTCTCGTCTTCCCTCTCTCGTCTTCCCTCTCTCGTCTTTCCTCTCTCGTCTTTCCTCTCTCATCTTTCCTCTCTCGTCTTTCCTCTCTCCCTCCTTTCACAAGAGATGAACAGCAAGGCGCTAACAGCCATAAGAAATCAGCCATGGAATTTATTCTGAAAAGCAGTTCAGTCCTCCCAGTGGGGAGGATGTGGAGCCTCCCTCTGAAGGAGCGGGCCTCAGCCTCAGCCCTCCTCCTCTCGCCCGGCCAGTGATTAAACGCTGGCGCCCGAACACTCGGGCTGCGACTCCTCGGCACATAACTCGTGATTTAACGAGCCGTCAGAGTTCTTTACGGGAAAAAAGGAACAAAGTAAGTTTGGACCAAAGTGTAGAACCATTAAAAACAAGTTAATCAACTTTTTTTCCACATGTCTCACGAGTGTTGATTGCTGAGGTTCCCGTGTTCCACGCGTGTTGAACGACACACGTCAGTGAAGACCTGCAGGCGAAGCTTTCATGTCCCTTTAGACCGCTGAGCTCCGGCGTTGTCGAGCGGCCTTCACGAGGAAGAGGAAGGGAGGATGAGCTGATGAGAGGCAGGTGTGTGTGCAGAGCTGCCAAAAGGCCTCTGACCTCCACTTTGTACATTTGAAGCATCTGCCCGACACACACGACGCGCTCATGCGCCACATGTGACGTCCTGCAGAGCGTCATTGTGGACGGCAGATGAGCTTTAAAGGGATTCTTCAGATGCTTCAACCCTAAAAATGTTTTAGTATCTAATACTAAAAATACATTTGTGTATATTTTAAGACTTCGGCAGCTCTTCGGCCTGGAAGTGTTTTAAATCGTAAGGTTTTAGCGGAGATGGACGTGTGCATATTTGTGGTAATCCTCATCATATGATTTAACCCTCCTGTCACCTTCAAATGTACGAACATCTTTTACCCTCGGGGTCAATTTGACCCCAGCAATTAAAACCTACAGAAAATGATTAGAATTAATATTGTTTTCCAAGTGTAAGTGTGAGGTACTTTATGTTTGTTTGTTGACTACCTAAACAGCCCTTTAAATAAATAAAAAAGTTGAAAATGCGGAAGGTTATGTTTTGATCGCCGTGTATTCATTTATTTATTTATTTGTATGCGTGTTCCTCGCATAACAAAAAAAGTTTTAAACCGAATCGCATGAAATTTGGTGGGATTATTGGTTATTATCCGGGGACCATTTGATTAGATTTTGGGATCAATCGGGTCAAAGGTCAAGGTCAAGGTCATGGAAAGGTCTAAATCTTATTTTTACCATATACGGTCAATTTTTATCCAATTGGCATGCAACTAATGCCAACATGTTCATAATTCAATGCCCAATCTTGTGATATGCGAAGGTATGCACTCTACCGAGTGCCCATTCTAGTTCTTATATGTTTTACACAGTGAATAACAGCCTGGGGTCAAATTGACCCCAAAGAACACCGATGCGTACAAGTTGTGTTCAGGACATTGAAAACATGTCATCATGTGAATTTGATGTTTTCCCAGTTTTCCCAAGAATTAGGAAAAGTCATGAAATATGAAGCAAAAAAAATGTTGTCAATAATTATTTTAGAGTTGTTAAACATTGAATGAGGTCAAATTGACCCCAAAGGTAAAAGGAGGGTTAAGAAGCGTGTTTGAGTGTTTTATAGCCAGAAATCCAGAAATGTCAAAAACTTTATTTCCTTTAAATAATAATAAATATGTTTTGCCGATGGAAACGCATTTTGTATTTGAGTCTGATGCAACGCAGAAAAACAGCAAGTCAACATCCGGTGTTCACTCTTCTGTTACTTCAGCCGGCGATAAACAGGACCAGGAAAAAAACTAACTACATTTGTTTGTGCATTCTTGCACATTAGCGTTAACGTTTCTTCTTCTTGCGTCTGCTAAGCGAACGACCGAAGCTCCAGATGGCGACGGCGGACGACGGCGCGATGAGGAGGCAGAGCAGGGAGTGTTGATACAGAGTGGATGGAGGCGGGAGATTGTGGGAGAAAGAGGGAGGAGGCGCCAAAAAAAAAAAAAAAAAGAAAAAAGAAAAAAAAAAAAAAAGAGAAGAGAGAAGAGAAGAGAGAAAAGAGAAGAGAGAAAGAAAAGAAGAGAGAAAAGAGAAGAGAGAGAGAGAGAAGAGAGAGAAGAGAAGAGAGAGAGAAGAGAGGGAGAAGAGAGAGAGAGAAGAGAGAAAAGAGAAAAGAGAAGAGAGAAGAGAGGGAGAAGAAGACTTCTTTGGGCACTATGTTTTTTTTCCTGTTTTTTTTCACTGAAATCTTTTTATTCGTTTAGACATATAAACATAAAACAAGTATAAAAATGTCAAACATAAACATAAAAATATATATACACACATACACCCACACACATATATTATATATATATACACACACACACACACACATAAACATATATATATATATATGCAGTATATACATATATATATATATATATGCAGTATATACATATAGAATAGAATAGAATCAGCTTTAATGGCCATGTAGGTTTGCACATACATGGAATTTGACTCCGGTTACACTTTGCTCTTCCGTACTTATACACACACACAATATACAATAAGCGGGATAAATATAAAAAAGACATTAAAGACAGTAGTCAAAAGGTGCAGATATATATATACACATACACACATACATACCCCGGAATAAAATAAATGTTAACACCGTGGTCTTCATCGCATTGAACTCCCCAAACACAAACAGCCTTCTTCATCTCCTTCATTGAAATTGCGTCCTTCTCTTCTTCTCACGTCCTTCTCTCTTTCTCACGTCCTTCTCTTCTTCTCACGTCATTTTCTTCTTCTCACGTCCTTCTCTTCTTCTCACATCCTTTCCTTCTTCTCACGTCCTTCTCTTCTTCTCACGTCCTTTTCTTCTTCTCACATCCTTCTCTTCTTCTCACGTCCTTTTCTTCTTCTCACGTCCTTCTCTTCTTCTCACATCCTTTCCTTCTTCTCACGTCCTTCTCTTCTTCTCACGTCCTTCTTCTTCTCACGTCCTTCTTTTCTTCTCACATCCTTCTCTTCTTCTCACGTCCTTCTCTTCTTCTCACGTCCTTTTCTTCTTCTCACGTCCTTCTCTTCTTCTCACATCCTTTCCTTCTTCTCACGTCCTTCTCTTCTTCTCACGTCCTTTTCTTCTTCTCACGTCCTTCTCTTCTTCTCACGTCCTTCTCTTCTTCTCACGTCCTTTTCTTCTTCTCACGTCCTTCTCTTCTTCTCACATCCTTTCCTTCTTCTCACATCCTTCTCTTCTTCTCACATCCTTCTCTTCTTCTCACGTCCTTTCCTTCTTCTCACGTCCTTTCCTTCTTCTCACGTCCTTCTCTTCTTCTCACGTCCTTTTCTTCTTCTCACATCCTTTCCTTCTTCTCACATTCTTCTCACGTCCTTTCCTTTTTCTCACGTCCTTCTCTTCTCACATCCTTCTCTTCTCACGTCCTTTCCTTCTTCTCACGTCCTTTCCTTCTTCTCACGTCCTTCTCTTCTTCTCACGTCCTTTCCTTCTTCTCACGTCCTTTCCTTCTTCTCACGTCCTTCTCTTCTTCTCACGTCCTTCTCTTCTTCTCACGTCCTTCTCTTCTTCTCACGTCCTTCTCTTCTTCTCACGTCCTTCTCTTCTTCTCACGTCCTTTCCTTCTTCTCTCGTCCTTCTCTTCTTCTCACGTCCTTCTTCTCACGTCCTTCTCTTCTGTCTGCTTTCATATGCTACTCGTCTTCACCTTTGTCCCCTCAGCCTTTCTTGTCCTCTGTTCCCAGTGGACTCCAGTGAAGTCAGAGGTCCAGCAGGAGATCAGCAGCAACACACTAATGCTCCTCCTCCAGGTTCATGTTGGGATTTGAAGTGACACATATTGTGTTGAATGAATTTCAAAGGGATCAGAATCATAATTCAGAATGAATTGTTGTAATTCGGTGATTTTTCCATGAGCGTCTTCATCAGGCACACACATGGAGTTTGATATGATATGATATTCCTTTATTCGTCCCACAGTGGGGACATTTCAAAAATGTGTCCAATACTTTAGTTTATGTCCAAATATTTGGAGTTCTGATGGCTTAAGCCTTTGTGCTGAATGCTAATTATCAGATGTTAGCAGATGTTCTCATGCTAACATGCTAAGCTAAGAAGGTAAACACTGGCTGCAAAGCAAAGGCGGCAACCTCCGGTTCTGAAAAGTGAATTTGATGTTGGGTTACCTTAAAATGTGCGTTCTCTATCTTTTCCAACCTCCTTGATCCCCCCTGTCCCCCTCCTCCTTCCACCCTTTTGCCGAGCCACTTTGTCGACTACTTTACAAACAAGATAGACGACATACGCTCCTCCTTTACAAATCCATCTTCTATCACCTCACCAACACTAACTTCTTCATCCCCCTCTCTTTCCTCTTTCACACCCTTGTCTCCCAATAAAGTTCTTAGCTCGGTGACCTCCGCTGACCGACCATCTGCGCCCTTGACGCCGCCTCCCATTCTCCAGGCTATTGCTCCTGACCTTCTGACCTGCCTCACCCATCTTATTAACAGCTCCTCTCAACTGGCTGTTTCTAACTCTCTGAAGGAGGCGAGTCAACCCTCTCCTGAAGAAACCCACGCCGACCCGCCTGAAGTCAGCAACTACAGACCGGTCTCTCTTCTTCCTTTTCTCTCCAAAACTCTGGAGCGAGCTATCTTGAGCCAAGTGTCCTCCTATCTCCACAGTAACAACCTTCTTGACCTCACCAGTCTGGATTCAAGGCCGGCCACTCGACAGAGACGGCCCTCCTTGCTGTCTCTGAGCAGCTTCACACTGCTAGAGCAGCCTCTCTCCTCTGTCCTTATCCTTCTCGACCTTTCTGCAGCATTTGACACCGTGAACCACCAGATCCTGATCTCTTCTCTTCAGGACCTGGGGATCTCAGGCACTGCACTCGCTCTTTTCTCTTCCTACCTTAAAGACCGCACCTACTGGGTAACTTGGAGAGGATCTGTGTCTGATCCTTGTCCTCTCACTACTGGGGTTCCTCAAGGCTCCGTCCTGGGTCCCCTCCTCTTCTCTGTGTATACAAATTCTCTCGGCTCTGTCATTCGTTCGCATGGCTTCTCCTACCATAGCTAGGCTGATGACACCCAACTGATCTTCTCGCTTCCACCGTCCGAAACACAGGTGGCGGCACGAATCTCTGCCTGTCTGACTGACATCTCTCAGTGGATGTCTGCTCACCACCTGAAGATCAACCCTGACAAGACTGAGCTACTATTCCTTCCAGGAAAGGCTCCCCACCCACGACCTGACTATCACCTTCAACAGCTCTGTGTTGGCCCCTACCCGGACTGCCAGGAACCTCGGGTGACACTCGACAGTCAACTCTCCTGACGGCCAACATCGCTGCGACGACGCTGCTCCTGTAGGTACATGCTGCACAACATCAGGAGAATACGCCTCTTCTTACTCAGAAGGCGGCGAGGTTCTGATCCAGGCTCTGGTCATTTCACGCCTCGACTACTGCAACTCCCTCCTGGCTGGTCTACCTGCTAAGGCCATCCGACCCCTGCAGCTCATCCAGAATGCAGCAGCTCGACTGGTCTTCAGCCTCCCGAAATTCACCCACACCACTCCGCCCTCCGCCTTCCACTGGTTACCGGTGGCTGCTCGCATCCGCTTCAAAACACTGGTCCTGGCGTACCGTGCTCTAGACGGATCGGGCCCCGTCTACATCCGGGATATGGTCACACCGCACCCCGCACGCTCACTCCGCCGGCAACAGCCAATCGACTTGTGACTACTGCACCTCGAGCTAATCACTCGAAATCCAGACTGTTTGCTGTCCTGGCTCCTCAGTGGTGGAACGAGCTCCCCACTGACATCAGGACAGCAGAAAGTCTCTACATCTTCCGTCGGAGACTGAAAACACACCTTTTCCGACTATATCTGGATTAAAACACAGATTAGCACTTCAGTGGCACTTAGATAGCACTTACTTATGGTACTTTTGTAGTTCGACTATGTTGAGGAAATGTTACTTCCTGTATTCTTGTTGTTCTTAGTTTGTACTCTAGGTTGAAATGCACTTATTGTAAGTCGCTTTGGATAAAAGCGTCTGCTAAATGACATGTAATGTAATGTAATGCGTTGTCTGTCCGGGGCGCCTCCTCTGGTTAGAGGAGTCATGAGAAAATGACTCGACTAGTTGATTTATTCCCTTAGTAAATATTGTAAACATGATTTATGTCTCAATCTCTAGTTTCAAGTCTTCTTCAATACAGCATGATGTTTATTTAGTGAATCAGGTCCATTTAGAGTCACAGACCACAGAGCTGATGGCTCCAAAGACTTTGGTTTGGTCTCCTTTCTTCCTCCATTCTTTTACTCCACACTTTCCTCCTCCTCCCTTCAGTCTTTTTCTTTCCCTTTGTGCCCTCTCTCTCTCTCTCTCTCTCTCTCTCTCTATCTCTCTCTATCTCTCTCTCTCTCTCTCTCTCTCCCTTTGTGTCTTTTCACCTCTCCTCTTTTTCAAATCCTATCTCCTCTCCTCTTCCCCTCTCATGTTCACGTCCTCCTCATAAACTCCTCTTCTCCTTCATCTCGTCTCTCTGTCGGCTTTCCTCCTTTTGTTGTTGTTGACGTCCCTCTTCTCTCCCTCTCTCTCCGCTCTCCTTCCTCCTCCCTCCCTCCATCTACTCTTCCTCCTCTCGCATCGTCTCCTTCCTCTCGGCTCATTCCTCTGGGAAGCGCCGCCTCCAGGAAGCGCCTCATCAATGGGAGCCGCTGAGCGTCCGCGGCCCCGTCGGGCTCCTCTGGCCCCTCGGCCGTTGTCGTGGAGACGGACGGCGGCCGCCAGAGCCGGCCGTCCTCCCCGCTGAGCTCCTTCGACCCGACCCGACCCGACCCGATCCGACCCGACCCGATCCGACCCGACCCGACCCGACCCGGAGCCGCCGGCTTCCAGCCAAACGAGCCGGGCAGGAGCCGGCGGTGCTGCTGGTGGAGGATGTGTGTGTGTGTGTGTTTGTGTCTCTGTGTGTGTATCGGTGTGTATGTGTGTTTGTGTGTCTGTGTGTATGTGTGTGTGTGTCTGTGTGTATGTGTGTTTGTGTGTCTGTGTGTATGTGTGTTTGTGTCTCTGTGTGTCTGTGTGTATGTGTTTTTGTGTTTGTGTCTCTGTGTGTGTGTGTGTGTCTGTGTGTTTGTGTGTATGTGTGTTTGTGTGTATGTGTGTCTGTGTGTATGTGTTTGTGTGTCTGTGTGTATGTGTGTTTGTGTTTGTGTCTCTGTGTGTGTGTGTCTGTGTGTTTGTGTGTCTGTGTATATGTGTGTATGTGTGTATCTGTGTGTATGTGTGTATCTGTGTGTATGTGTGTGTCTGTGTGTTTGTGTGTCTCTGTGTTTGTGTGTCTTTATCTGTGTGTGTCTGTGTGTTTGTGTGTGTCTCTGTGTGTGTCTGTGTGTATGTGTCTGTGTGTTTGTGTGTGTCTGTGTGTTTGTGTGTCTCTGTGTTTGTGTGTCTTTATCTGTGTGTGTCTGTGTGTTTGTGTGTGTCTCTGTGTGTGTCTGTGTGTATGTGTCTGTGTGTATGTGTGTGTCTGTGTGTGTGTGTCTCTGTGTCTGTGTGTCTTTATCTGTGTGTGTCTGTGTGTGTGTGTCTGTGTGTTTGTGTGTGTGTCTGTGTGTATGTGTGTCTGTTTCTGTGTGTTTGTGTGTGTGTCTGTGTGTGTCTGTGTGTGTGTATGTGTTTGTGTCTATATGTATGTGTGTATGTGTGTTTGTGTCTCTGTGTGTGTATCGGTGTGAATGTGTGTTTGTGTGTGTGTCTGTGTGTGTGTGTGTGTCTGTGTGTGTATGTGTTTGTGTCTATATGTATGTGTGTATGTGTGTTTGTGTCTCTGTGTGTGTATCGGTGTGAATGTGTGTTTGTGTGTGTGTCTGTGTGTGTCTGTGTGTGTGTGTCTGTGTGTTTGTGTGTGTGTCTGTGTGTCTCTGTTTCTGTGTGTTTGTGTGTGTCTCTGTGTGTGTCTGTCTGTGTGTGTGTGTGTCTGTGTGTTTGTGTGTGTGTCTGTGTGTGTCTGTGTGTGTCTGTGTGTGTGTGTGTCTGTGTGTGTGTATGTGTTTGTGTCTATATGTATGTGTGTTTGTGTGTATGTGTGTTTGTGTCTCTGTGTGTGTATCGGTGTGAATGTGTGTTTGTGTGTGTGTCTGTGTGTCCGTGTGTGTGTGTGTGTGTTGTGTGTTTAGTTGGCTGGCTGGGCTCACAGTCGCAGCAACATAAACACTTCTGACCGTCTCTGGCGGACGAGGCAACGAGATCTCTGGGATTTCCGTGTTTGACTTTTTGGTCATGAAAATAAAAGTCTTTGTTGTCGACAGAACCCTAAATAGAAACTTTATGGCGCGAGAGTTCTGAGATACCTCCTCTGACTGATCGGCTGAACACATAAAGACAAAATATAAAAGGACAGAAATAATTGGCTATGGATGGAAAAGAAAAATAAGTCAAACATAAAACTCTGTTCTCACGTATAAAAAGAGCTTTGTATCACAGTGGTCACAATAGAGATGCTGGAACTCTTGAATTAACGTCAGACAGTTTTCCCTTTAATCTCCGTCGTCTTTGTTCAAATCCAGTGAGTTGGAGGACAAAAAGAAAACATATCGCTGTCCCGCCACTTTCTGACTCCACTGTACCGTAATTACACTCTGAATGTATGTTTGTACTTTCTGGCTTCAGCCCTCGGTGACCCTGACTGGGATAAACAGACGGATGGATGCAGGGATCTGCTATGTAATTATACTAATCAGTCACAGACTCTGTTTCTGCGAGCGCAGAAGACAGAAATATGTGCTTTAATTTTGCCCTCCCTTTAAATGCCCACATGTATAAGTGCACTGTGGAGAAACTAAGCTCACAGCCACAGAGCGGGACATTTCCGTGATTTTATTTGGCTCTTGTTTGGCGCGATGTTAGAAAACACACGGCAACTGTATGGCTGCATGCGATACCATAATTACACAATGTATAGCACAGTGTGTGATTATACAATAAACCACAGTCTGTGGCTTCTTTCAACAAGCGAGGCGGTTGTTGAGGAAAAATGCTCTATAGTTCACCATGCGATGGAAAGGCAGACCGTTATTATCAAAGTGTAACAAATCTGCCCAAACTGTCTGAACATCGGCCTCATGCAAGAACCAAATATGAATTCTTAAGCGGCGTGTACGTTTGATTTAGCAGAATATGCTCTTATTTTGAAGTTTTCTGTTTACAAGTGGTCCAGATCTGTCGGAGGAGTCTGCCGTGATCCAAGCCGATGTTTTTCACGAATGGAGTGTGTATTTCATTATTTTGAAAACCCCAAAATCGTTCGTGCTTTGTATCGGCAAGAAACCGCCGCTACGTCGAGTGATACCGGGGTTACGGTTCAATATAGTGAGATAGGTTGAGCTTTAGTTTTAGATCCAATGAAAACTGTCACAGCAAAAAGAAAACATGTGCATGAAATATGAATTTAAAAAAGGTTACTCTTCTTTATGCAATCAGAGCGGTTTGATTTGTTTTTGCATTTTTCACATAGAACTCTTTATTATGTGCGATCTGAGTAAAGAAATGAACATTTGCAATATATCAGTATCAATAAAGTGCTTACAGGATTTAATAATTTGTTAAACCCAGATAAATTACACGTCATCATTATGGGTATATTATCTTGTTTGAATTATAGCGTAATATAATTCTACATCTGTTAATATGTCCGAACAATATCACTATTATTTTTAATTGGTTATTGAAATGACAATATGTCATGAACATCTTACATTATGTAATCCCCTCCCGTTGGAGTCATCGGTTGTGTTGCTTTGGCGAGATGTTTGTCGTATGGAATAATATCTTCTGTTAGAAGTTAGAGACTTTCCTTTATGGATCCATGAAAGCAGTTCAATCAGGAGAGACGGGTATTTACAGTTTAACAATCATTTTTTACAGTGTTTTTGGCGTCTGGTGTGATCGCTGATAGATTTTATCACGCGGGCCAAAGATAATTCATTCGCGGGCCGGATGTGGCCCGCGGGCCGCGAGTTGTTCTAAATGGTTGGTTCATTCCTAGACCCCGCCCCCAATCAGCTAATGGAGTAACCGCTGCGAGACTGAGGCCACGTTTACACAGAGCCGGGTATTTTACAGAAACGAATATTTCTGCCCCTCCGTTTTCAAAAATAACGTTGTACACACAAGGTCGTTTTCAAAAAAGTTTCTGTTTATATGAACCCGCATAAATACGCCCCCGGGCGCCATCATAACTATGCCAAACCTGCAGTCGGCAGTGTAACGAGAAGGATAAAGACATGCAAACCAATCAGAATTCTCAAGACTCGAGACCTCCGAGAAGTATCCTCATGTCAAGGAGGAAATAACTCGGGCGCACCTGACAACGAAAATAAAGGCAGTCGACACTGGACGTAGGAGCCAGTGTTGCCAGGTCCGCGGTTTTCCCGCGGAATTGGGCTACTTTTGATGTGTTGCCGCGGGTTGAATTTTTTGTCCGCTGGTTCGGGTAGACCTATTTTGCATGAAAATTACATGAATATCTTTAAATAAAAATCCATATTTTAAATGAAATAATTTATTTATACACAAATCCTACCAAACTGACTCCAGATCAGCACGTACACACATGGACATTGGACACGTCCACATACACACACTTTAAAAGCAGTGTATATGGTTTGGCACGGGCATATTTTGAGTTCTGATATTGGGCTGGTTTTGTCACAGACCTGGCAACCCTGGTAGGAGCGGCCAAACTAACTGTAAACATCGGACGCTCACATGACGTGAAGCATTTTTAGTTGCATACTGTGGCGTTTGACAACCTAAAACTCCGTTTGACCTAGTTCACACGCAAATACAAAAACGGAGTTTTCAGAAATCTCCACTTTGGCCGGAGTTTTTAGAAATGATCGTTTTCCGTGATAAAACCTCCGTTTTTGTGTAAATGAAAGGCCAAAACGCATGAAAATATATGCGTTTTCCCATCGTGTAAACGGGGTCTGAGACAGCTGGTGAACGAACCAGCTGGAAGGAACGTCTTCCCGTCTGAACTTTCGCTGAGCTGCATGACAACAACGTAAGGTCACGCGGGTCAGGACACGTCTCCTTGTGAGCTGGACGCTCTCACGTTCAGCTCGGTGATTTACACAATCATCAGAAGCGTTTTCTGAATCTGATGTGGGACAAAAAAAAGTCAAGATAAGAAAATGAAGATGTTCTTGCGTGAGCTTCATTGCTCCGTGACACTCAGTCCCTTGTGTAACACCCTCGGCGTTTCTCAATCAGCGTACTTGTGCGTACTTTCCTCTCCTCGTGTCCTCGTGACTCGTGTCTCGTCATCAGTCTCAGCCCGAGGACATGTTCACATTCAAAGTTCGCTTCTCGCAAAGCACGGTCAAAATGCCCGGATGTGACTTGATCCTCCCACTTTACCCAGGATGCATCAGAGGAGACTTGTGCGTACTCTGGCCAGCAGATATCCCAGAATGCATTTCACCAGCAACCGGAAACAGAAGCGGAGGAGAAAATAAACTACTGACAGTTGACTTTTTAAAAATACTCCTGTTGTTGAGTCACGGAATGTCATTTTAGGATGTTTTGTTTATTTAACTGTAACAAATAATTTACAGTGAATAATTAGAGTAAACCCAGGAGCAAGAACAGCTGATGTGGTGACGTCATCAAGTCAGCTGCTGCTCCAATCGCAGAAAGACCGTCCTCCCGTCCTCCGGAGTCTGGACTCCCAAGACCAGACTCCAAAAGAACACAAGTCTGTACTCGTGGACTTTGAATTGAGAAACGCCGCCTGTTCTGTTCCCCCTGTGTTCCGTGTCTCCTCTGTCTTGATTGGTTAATTCCCTTCACCTGCCCTCAGCCCCTCTCATCTCGTTAGTGTCTGATGTGGTACACCTGTGTTCTCCCTATGTATTGAGTCAGTGTTTCCTTGTCTCCTGTTGGGTGGTTGTCTGTAGTCGTTGTCTGTGGGGCCGTCGTCCCTGTACCCTGGATATTCCTGACCTCCCTGTTTGACCCTGACCCCCGATTCTCTGCCTGCCCCTTTTTGGACCTTGTTGTTTTTTTGTAAACTTTTTGGCCTCAGTAAAGAGAGTTTTTTTGTGATTCACATTGAGTCCTGCCTGTTTCTCTGCGCCCGAGCCTCACCCCGTGACAAGAATTTGACACCTTGTATTTTATTTGAGGAGTCGGCCACTGTGGCTCGCCGAGGGATACGTAGACCGTGCTGGTGACGAGGAGAAAGTTGATATCCTCCTGTCAGTTGTCTTGTTAAACTGGAAAAGTTAGTGGTCTGCCTCTATTCACATCTGAGCTCATCCTGCATGCATTACTGTCAAATATTCAGGCCACCTGAGGGTCAGTCAGTAAACCACGGTCACACCCAACAAAAAAACTACAAGATGTGTGTGTACTTTTATTTTGCTCACTTTTAAACACACCACACTGTAAATGTATGCACGCATGTCAGTTCCAGCTCTATGCATATGTGTGTTCTGTATAATTATGTTCACCACAGCTGTGCATGCAGTCTCCGTTGCTCAGGGGAAAATAAGTTTGATTTGCTGTTATTTGGCTCTACGCTAACGTGTTGTAGGAAATGTGCATGTGCCGCTCTGCAGATCTCGCATCACACGGAGGCCTCTGCTGGCGAGCGGAGAATTAAAGGATGCGGGTGTTTCTATTTTGCCGAGCTTCGGATGAAACGCTCCCAAAAGAAGAATGACAGGAAGTGTGTCAAACTGTCCTAAAATACGGACTATAAATATATATATGAGAGCGAGTAATGATACGCTTCCAACCGAAGATGAGTTGCGCTCGCTGCACGCCTCTAAAATTAAATGTAAAAAAAGAAAGAAGAAAAATCCCATGATGTGGTTTTGTTTTCTTTGTCATGTTAAAAAAACAAAAACATGAAAGAAAACTGGACGCACTGTAATCACTTTAAAACCTGAGGCGACACAAACGAGCCGCAGTCTTGGAATACATTGAACACTGAGACACCTGACGGATGTTTCAATAAAGGAGACTTTGACTTTGTTCCGCTCTGCTTTGACGGACACTAATGTATGAAAACAAGAGGTGAGGATATCAAACGTCCCCAAAATACTCCATCATCCATACGGCTCATCCTCATTAGGGTCGCGGGGCGTTGGAGCCGATCCCAGCTGACATTGGGCGAAGGCGGGGTCACCTGGACAGGTCAGAGGTCATCCAGGGCTCACATAGAGACACACAACCATCCACACTCACATTCACACCTACGGGACATTTAGAGATCAATTAACCTGCAGCATGTCTTCAGGAAGCCGGAGAACCCGGAGGGAACCCACGTTGCCACGGGGAGAACATGCTGCCCCCACACAGAGGGACCGCCCCGCCCCGACTGGGATTTGAACCCACGGCCCTCTTGCTGTGAGGCGGCAGTGCTCGCCCCCTCCAAAATACTCAACAATCATGATATCACTGCAGGTGGATAAAACCAACGAACCCAGGATGGAGACACCTGGAGACTGTGAGTGAAAACGACGATGGGAACCGACCACTGCAGGATCACTGTGTACACACCCATGACAGCTGTCTATACAAGGCACGCTAACACCAGACACGACATTTCACCATCTTTACCTTCGCATTGAAAATGCGGAAGGTTATGTTTTGATCGCTGTGTATTTATTTATTTGTATGCGTGATACTCGCATAACTCAAAAAGTATTAAACCGAATCGCATGAAATTTGGTGGGATGATTGGTTATTATCCGGGGACCATTTGATTCGATTTTGGGATCGGTCGGATTAAAGGTCAAGGTCAAGGTCATGAAAAGGTCAACATCTTCTTTTTACCATAGCGCGGTCAATTTCTATCCAATTGGCATGCAACTAATGCCAAAATGTTCATAATTCAATGCCCACTCTTGTGATATGTGAAGGTATGCGCTCTACCGAGTGCCCGTTCTAGTTTCTAATAGAACGGGGCTCGCCCTGTAGCTCCATATTGATTTGCAGAGAACAACGGAGACCTGAAGGGTCTTTGTGGTCCGGCTCTTGACAAAGGGCCTCGTACCGTCTGGAGACGGGTGGAAAGCGCCGGAGTGCCGCGCCTGCCGGACTCACCTGTCACGGCGCGCCGAGGAGCCTCTCATCTCCCTCGCAGCTCATCCATCACACGCCGACAGCGCCGGAGACAGCCGCTCTGTCGACACGCGCCGCACGAGCGTTCACCTCTTAACCCGGTTACACCGGCGTTCTTCTGTGTGCAATTTTTTGTCTCGGGGACGAATGAAGGACTTTTTCTGTAAATAATACTTTAATTCATGCATGAAGCGAGTAGACCCCTCGCTTTGAATGAAAAACAAATAAATGCTGTGAATATTTTTCCAAGAGATATTTCATTTACATGCGCAGAGGCAGCCTGGTTTGGATCGATGCGCATACATGGCTCGGAATAACCGTGCTGAACTCATCATTTAATTATGGGTCGTAGGTAGATTTGGATGTCAATAAAACGGCATAGTGAGCGAGCGGAGCCCACGATCATTGCTGCCATGGGAACCCTCATTTATTTCCCCTGTAGGCTATTAGAGGAAGCCTCCGTCACCGAGGGAGCCGGCAGCACAGCCCTTTCATATATTTCATGGAGAAGACGAGTCGGAGCAGACGGGAATATCCTATTAACTGCTTTTTTTGACAAGAGGGAAACTTAATCCTGCACTATGAGAGGTTCATGGAAAGTTCTGACACCTTAACCCGAATATTACTGAATTATAAGAATGAACAGGGCTTCCCATACCGTATCGTGGCGCTCTAAACCCTATTGTGTCGCTCAGGTGAGATATTTATGATCTATTTCGGCAGGTGTATGGATAGAGGTGTTAATTATAGGCCGACTGCATGAGGATGACATCATCATCATTCTAGTGCCACTGCTCTGCAGGAGAAACCGGTCGCTATAAATCATGTTGGCCTCGTGTCAAGCTTACAGAAAGCCACAATGGCATGTGGTTAGTATTGTAAAACCATTGTTTACTTGCTGAGAAAAAACATGAGAATAAAATCACAACAAAAAGACTTTTGTTCATAATGTTTCATTAAAAAACATTAACTCAACTTTTAGTCTGGGTTTCATACGGGACACGAAGAGCGGCCTCCTGGGTGAACGTTCTTTGTTTAGATAGATAGATAGATTGATAGATTGTGGATAGATTGATAGATTGATAGATTGATGGACCTTATTGATCCCAAACCTGGAGTATTTGTTCACTCCTTCCGTCGGAGTGACGTTAGAAGATATTAAATCGGAGGAGTTGCAAAAGCCGGACGTTTCATCCTGTATACTCACTGGCTTTGTGGTAACTGGAGAGGGTGTGTGTGTGTGTGTGTGTGTGTGGTGGGGGGGGGGGGTCTCATCTCTTTCTGCTCTTGATCTGTTTGCAGGACCTGAAGAAGGGCCCCTCTTGCTGTGAGGTGGCAGCTCTAGCCACCGCTGTGCAGCCCATCCTGCTGGACATCCTGCCAACCTAAAAGCCTAAAACTGAGACTTGTATATATATATTTTTTTTACAGATTTTTACTTGGCGTGAAAAATGCATTCAACAACGCCAAGGACCTGCAATTAAACCCGAGAACGACATCGTGCGTCAGCTTTTTGAGAAAATATTTTCCGTCGAACGTCTGTGAACTTCCTGTTCTCGGCCTCCAGCTGAGTTTCACAGGAGCGTTTCAAATTCCTCACCGGTGGCGTCGCGCTAACCTCGGTGTCACCGGTCAAGTTCGCTTTTACTCTCACAAAAGAAGTAGGAAGAGGCAGTGTGTTGATGTGCGTGATCAAAAAGCCTCTGCAAGGTCGAACCGACGTGTGGAACGTGAGGGAGAGATGTTGTGTTTGGTGGTGTGCGTTGTGAAGTTTGTCATTGATGCTTCTTTCTGGGTCAGACGGGGGAGGGGGAGTCGTACTCTCAGTGGGGCTAAGCTAAAGGTTATGAAAATAAAAGAGAGAGAGAGAGAGAGAGAGAGAGCTTTCTTTTGTTGTTTACCTTGAACAGGAGATGGAGGTCGATCTTTTTTGCATGTGGAACCATTTTCCTCGCTGCCTAATGACTCCTAATTTCATGGCAAATAAACTAAACACTGATGCCTTTGAGTCTCGCTCGTTTCCTCGCTGAGCTACAAGACAACATCGCATTATGTTCCAGTTGAAGTGCCGTTTGAAATGTTCCTTTTCTATCTGCCAATCGACCTGTAAGCGCCCTGCGTTTGTTGTCGTGAAGTTCTTCGGGTTCGGTTGTTTGTTTGAGGTCCGGTGCCTTTGGGTTGGGGAACCATTCCTCCAACACGTGCTGACAGTCCTCAGTATTTCTGCCAATAATTGAGGATATATTACAACTCTTAACATTCAAGGAGCTAATCTGATTAAATTAGACTTCACCAAACAAGAGAATTGTTGCTAATTTGAAGCTAGCGCAACCTAGCTATCTCCAGGCTACCAAGCTAATCTAGATCTCATCTCTGATCTGATCTCAGCTACAGTGGGTTTGTTGTATGTTATAATTGTTCTGATTAATACTTCAGGGTGCCCTAAAACTACAAACGAACCCTCAATAATCTCTTGTTTAACGTGATTAGACGATTTTAAATGGGAATATGAAATGTTGACACCTACAAGAAAGGAAGACAGGTTTAGGAAATTAGGTCCTCTGTCTTTTGCAAACCATTTGTCCTTGACCTTGATCAGGCCAAAGAAAGAAATGAAGGAGAATTGAAAAGCAGAAAATAACAACACAGTAAATGAGTAAAGTGACAAACTCGATGCTGCACAACTCGATTAAAGATTCCTGTCCGTAACAGAATCACACCTCCAAAGAAGGATGTTTTCAATTCATCCATAAATTACAATTTAACAGCGACGGATGTTATTGACGGACGGATTGTTGCTGCCGCAAGGGATTGTGGGACGGCATTATTTCCTTTCCTCCTGTCCTTAGGATGGTCCAGTCTGTCCTATGCTGAAGGAGATAAGAAAGGAAGCAAGGTAGCAGCTTTCCTCAGCGTTTAGAGAAGTCAAGCGGCTCGGGTCACGGCTGCCACTCTGATACTTCAGGGTCGTCCGACTCAGCGAGGAACCGTCATGTGTGCAAACGTCAGCGATTAGGAATGCAGAATCAGTAACTTCTTTTAAATCACTTCTTAAAACCCATTTTTATAGAACAGCTTTTAAGTGATCTAGTCTTTTTATGCAAAACTTTGGTTCACCTAATTTAGTTGTCTGTTTTTAATTTATTTGGTTTTTAATTAATACATTTTTTAATTTTCCATTTAATTTTTAATTTTAATATATACTTTAAAATGAAATATTGGTTTCTTGCTATTCCATTTGTTTTGCTTTGAGTCTCTGTGGAGCACTTTGTAAACATTGTTTTTAAAGGTGCTATATAAATAAAGTTATTATTATTATTATTATTATAACAAACAGGAGGCCTTGGTTAGTAACCAGGATGCATCCGTGTGAGATTGGTGCAGAAGAAAACCAAATTCTCTTTCTCCAGTAATTTCCCATGGAGCCACTCGGTAGCTGCTGCACCACAAAGGAAAACAACAGGGAAATAACAGGAGATGTTATCTGGAGCAGCATTAATATTAATGTATTAAAATGATTGTACATGATGGTTTTCTCTTGCTTACAATCTCTGATTGCAACTCTTGCATATGTGAAACAACAATTTTAAACAGCTGGTTGGTAAAACTCTGTTATACACAATTTGTCCCACAGTTGGATGAATATTCATTGTATCTGTTGCTGGGTACGGCGCTTCAATACTATATATATATATATATATATATATTTATATATATATATAAATATTTATCAATATAAATATTTATATATATATATATACTATAATTAAAACAATAAGCCTCATTCTACTGGAATGGAAAAAGCGAACATTTAATGCATACGAAAGTTTGTATGAAAGTGCTCAAGCATTGCTGTAGATAGAAGTGTCACGTAACTTTGACACTTACCTGTATTGTAGTTTACGCTCACATTTGTGAGTTGTGATTAGTTTGCTTGTCCTCTCCCACTGTAAATCCACCACAGGGAATCGTAAGCACACTGCACCCTCCTCTCTCCTGAATCATCCCTGCAGAAGGCTGTTGAACACTGAGATACCCACACCGACATTTCCCCCTCATGATCGCACATCATGGGTGAACATGTCAAAACAGCTCAGAGACGACTCTCAACAACCAGGGCCTTCCCGTCACCCTCTAATCCAGCAATTAGAGACAAGGCCAGGGAGATGGAACAGATGTTCCATAAATGGGAATGGCAGAGTCCTCCCCGCCGACGGTATTCCTAATCTTTTGGAGGAGGACGACCAAGGAGCGAAAGGGAGCAGCCACCCTCCTGCTGCACGGACTGGAGGAATAGTTCATGGGGCTTGTTTTAAGCACCGTGGGGTGCCACGGGGGTGGGGTTTGCTGCTAGGGTAGTTATGCTATGCTAAGCTATACTTCAAAGTGGCTGTTGGGTCATTGAGCCAAACTCTTCAGCTCTACGGAGCTTTTTTTTTTTTTAAGATTTCTTTTTATTAACAACAATTTTTTTTGCAGGATATTTGTAGTGAAATAGCATTTACAGTTTGTTATTCTGAAAGTATTATTTTACAAAAAGAAAATACACAAATGTATAACCTTGGAGAAACACCACACAAGGATGATGGTTAAAAAAAAAAAAATCATAAGATGAAAACAAAGAGAAAACAAAACAAGACAAAACAAAACAAAAACATGACACAACCTTTTCCCCATCCCACCCCTCCCCTTGTATGGCTCTCAGTTTCCTTTCATTTATACATCTACACAGTCTACACGGTTTACATACACCCATCCGTACACATTTATATCTACATAAACCAAGACAGCACTCACAACATCTACATCGCTGTGGACCCCCCAAAACAAAACCCAAAAAAGAAAAAGAACCTGCAGCGGGCTCAACTTGACGCCGGTCCAGGACCCACTCACACCACCACGATCAGACATCTACGGAGCTTTTTAACCTTTTTCAACTCATTGTTTTGGTTCAACAGTCGCCCACACAGAAGGCCACATGTCCACTGCATGGGACACCGCGCCTCTCCGAAACTTGACTGGCTTTTAGTTTTTAGTTTTCCAGAAGCAACACTTATGGATTAGTACCCGGTACGTGTTTGGCTGGAGTTAAAACGATGCAGTCACTGATTGGTCGAAGAGAATCCTCCCTGGCAGGACATCCGCATAATTATGAATCCAACTCTGGTGGCAACCTCCAGTTCTATCAAGTGGAGCCAATGCCGAAATGTCTTAAAACATGCATTCTCTCTACTGACCAGCAGGGGGTGACTCCTCCAGTTCCAAAAATAATCATTGTTGTTTAGAAGTCGATGAGAAAATGACGACTTCTCTCTTGATTTATTACCTCAGTAAACATTGTAAACATGAGTTTATGGTTTGCATATCTTCTTCAACACAGCATGACATTCATTTAATGAACGATGGTCTATTCTGAGTCAAATAGACCATAAAGCAGGGTATGCTGTCGGTCGGGCTGACTGTGATTGACAGGTTGACACTCCCAGAGCCGTGTGCAGCGTCTCTGCTTCAGTCCACAGACCAATGGGTGCAGTCACGACGGCTGTGTTTACTTCTTATGTACGGTCTATTAGCCCATTGCATTTCTTGGCAAGAGCCGCCTTGAAAAGCTGGTTGAAGCAGAGACGCTTAGTAAAGGTCAGGCACTGACCTTGAGGAGTTAGGTTTAGGATAGATGTCGACCCCCAACACTGAGAATCCTAAGTCTGTTACAATAGAAACCCACTTTGAATATAAAGAAAGAGAGTAACTCCAGATTTGTATTTTGTGTATTTAGAGATTCATGGTGAACGTATTTCAATTGTTACAACATTTTATTTTTTATTTTTACAATTTTCTTTTTATTCAACAATAATAACACAAATACAACAAGTCATCAACAACATGGACAACCAGAATTAAAAATAAAATATAAAAAAAAAGGGGGAAAAGAACAGAAACACCTGCTGTCATGTCAATTCTGTGTCAACCGCCATCGGGTCCACTTCCTCCATTTACTGTCCATCAACATTTTTACTTTTAAAGTTATCTTTATACAGTTTTGTGTGTCTCCAGGGAGCTGAGCTGAAAACTCCTAGCTGTGGAGTTTCTGCACTGAGCTTTCACCTGTCAATCAAACAATGGGCGGGACTGTAATGTCTTAACTCCATACATGGATTTCCTCTGGTTTGAGGATCTTTTCTTTGTGTTTCCTCCTATTGTCCTCAGAAACTATCTTCAGTTTTACAGTTACACTTCAATTCAAATAAAAGTTATTTGCATAAACCTCACACACACATTCCCGCTTTGCTTTTAAAAGACAAAAAAAGATCTAAAGGGAATTATTTAAAAAAACAAACTGTTGCTTTTCTGACCGACATCGGAGACGAGTGGCGCTGCCAGAGGGGCATCCACGACCCAAGCAGCAAACAAACCTATGTTGGTCCCTAAACTATCACCAGGTCTATTTCCTGCTGCTCAGTGGGACTGCAGTTCTCCAAGGAGCGCTGAAAACCGGATTGTTTTACACACACCTGTTCCTGGACGTCACTCGGCTACACGCCTGTCTCAGAGGGAGTGCAGTTAATCGCTGATTTGGCACACTTACAGTGACAACATACCGAGGTCCAGTTTCAGGAACTTAGTGCAAGCGCACGCACACATGCACACGCACACACCCACACACACACACACACACACACACACACTACTACAACTCCCACATTATCACGACGCCTGTGTAACTAAAGAAAGCTCAAGATGAGACGATCAGTCCTGCTATTCGGCACACACTCATGCTACCGAGCTAGCTCGCTAGCCCTGGCCGTCGGTCTCGTGAGCTCCGCCTCTTAAGTTGTCGTGGTTGTAGAGTCCCCCTTTTTCGAAGTGGCCCGACTGTATACTGAGATTTCACAAAACAGCTTTAAAAAAAATTGTCAAAAAATTACAAGTTTCAAAGCCAGTTTCAAACTTGCAATTATTTTTAGTTTGTCTGCAAAGAAAAAGAAGAGAGGCTGATAGTTTGTGTATACTGGAGCGCCCAAAGCTTTGTGGCTTTGACTGAATGGGAAACAATAAAAGTGCTTCTTGGCAGCACATGAAGCCAGAGGGCGATACAAAAATGACTGAGCTCTTTGAGCGACGGAGGCCCCTCAGCTCGGCCGCTCTGGATCATGAGAATCTTCAAGAAAAGCGTTCCTTCTGTCGTCTGGCTCGGTTTCTGCTCGTCTGTTTATTCTCTCCTCTTCACTTCGAGAGCACCGTTTACTCAGCAGCTTGAAGATTTCACTTTCTTTTCCCCGACAGACAGGAAATATATTATATTTCTTTTTGAAAGCTGTTTTGTGAAATCTCAGTATACAGTAGGGCCACTTAGAAAAAGGGGGACTCTACAACCACGACAACTTAAGAGGCGGAGCTCACGTGACCGACGGCCAGGGCTAGCGAGCTAGCTCGGTAGCATGAGTGTGTGGGATGGATCTGTGCCTGATCTGAGGCCATGCTAACACGTGCTCAATGACGGGTCACAAGCATACCTGTTTTAATTATTAAAATATTTCCAAACTAGAACGGGCACTCGGTAGAGCGCATACCTTCGCATATCACATGATTGGGCATTGAATTATGAACATTTTGGCATTAGTTGCATGCCAATTGGATAAAAATGTACCGTGCTATGGTAAAAAGAAGATTTTGACCTTTTATGAACTTGACCTTGACCTTTGATCCGATCGATCCCAAAATCTAATCAAATGGTCTCCGGATAATAACCAATCATCCCACCAAATTTCATGCGATACGGTTTAATACTTTTTGACTTATGCGAATAACACGCACGCATACAAATACACGGCGATCAAAACATTAAAAGAAAATCATTTCCTCTCTAAAATTCTTATAACCCTCCTGTTACCTTTCGGGTCAATTTGACCCCATTCAATGTTTAATGTTGGTGTTCTTTGGGGTCAATTTGACCCCAGGCTGTTTTTCACTGTGTCAAACATATAAGAAATATCAACTTTTTTATATATTTAAAGGGCTATTTAGGTAGTCAACAAACAAACATAAAGTACCTCACACTTAAACTTGGGAAACAATATTAATTCTAATAACTTTCTGGAGGTTTTAATTGCTGGGGTCAAATTGACCCCGAGGGTAAAATATGTTAGTAAATGTAAAGGTAACAGAAGGGATAATATAGCTCACACAGCGACATAAATCTCTACTCGTGTACATCAGCAACGTAAAAGCATATTTCAAACTGTAAATTAATTTGGACTAACATCGTCGGAGTTGGAACCGACTGATGAAATGAAAGTGCGATGGAAAAACTGCGTGAAAACTAACCATTTCCAACCGGGAACGTAAAATAAAACAAACAAAAACATTTGAATTATGTAAAGTTTCGATATCGCTGGAAGGAAAAGTACGTATCTCTGACACCATCCTCTCCCCTGAGTCCCATCTTCAACCCGGATGTTCCTTTTGTTGCAGAAAAGATAATAAATAAGTCCGTCAGGGTGGAGACGACAGTTGGTTCGAGGCGGATGTGTGACTGTACAGACGGAGTCCCTCCCCGCTGGTTATTTATTCAATCACAAAGCCAACGTTCATTCTCAAAAGCAGTTGTTGTGTTTCGCATCTGTTGAGCAGCGCACATCTATGGAGGACTTAAAATGACTTAAGTATAAATAAATAAATAAATGAGGCATGAATAAATACAAGAATAAATAAATAAATGCTTAAATAAATGTATAAATGATAAATAAATGCTTAAATAAATGTATAAATAAATAAATAAATGTATAAATAAATACAGGAATGAATAAATATAAGTTATAAATCAACAAGACACCATTAAATAAATATATTTCTGCATTTCTGTATTTCTTCATTTATTTATTTCTCTATTTATGTGTCCACACGTATTTCTTCATTTATTTATGTGTGACATTTACGTGTCCGTATATTCAAATGAGCTGGGCGGTCCGAACCTCTGTCTGAAGCATGATTGGTCACAGGAGTGAAATGCACCTTGTGTGTTGTGCTCTACTACTTCTGCCTGGCACATGATGCTGAAGTTGACTCGCTCAGCTAACCGTTAGCAGAAGTTAGCCTAGACAGCTTTTTGACTTCAGCCGTTTATCAATTCCAAGAACACTGAGTACAGACTTGTGTTCTTTTGGAGTCTGGTCTTGGGAGTCTGGTTTTGGGAGTCCAGACTCTCGAGGACGCAGGACGGTCTTTCTGGTCTTGTGACGTCACCACATCAACTGTTCTTGCGCATGAATTTACTCCAATTATTCACTGTAAAATACTTTACAGTGGAGTAGAATGTGTTGCGGTGTTCACTGTTGTTTGGCGTAGGCTACGAATAAACGATAATAAATATACAACGTCTCATAGCTTTCCTGACCCAGGGTCGCTACAATATGAAGTTATGAATCTTAACCCTCAGTCAAATTGACGTAACGTTATCTTTTAGTAAATAATAAACTCGTTGTGCTCTTTAGATCCTCAAAAACCTAATTATATCTCATGTTTAGCCGGTACGGAGACGTCAGAGCCAGCGGAGCATTTCAAAAAGTCCTGCCGAGATCAGGCTTCTCTCGGCGGCCACACAGCGCGCTGACCGCCCGGAGCTCACTGGTCCCGCGAGCAGGACCTCAAATCTCCGTCGCATATCCTTATTAGACTGAATCTCGATAAACCGACCACAGATTTGATGCTTAAACTACAAACTTCTCGGCTGAAAATAAACGCTGTTCGTCTACAGATCCAAGTGCTAGGGATCGATTGCTTCTGTCTTGCTCCCTGACTTGACCAATCCTGTTCAACAATGAGGTTTGGACCGCCCCAGCTCATTTGAATATACGGACACGTAAATGTCACACATAAATAAATGAAGAAATACGTGTAGACACATAGAGATATAAATAATTGAAGAAATACAGAAATGTAGAAATACATTTATTTAATGATGTCCTGTTGAGTTATAACTTATATTTATTAATTGCTGTATTTATTTCTGTATTTATACATTTATTCTTGTATTTATTTATTTATACATTTATTTAAGCATTTATTCATTTATTCTTGTATTTATTCATGCATTTATTTATTTATTTATACTTAAGTCATTTTGAGTCCTCCATACACATCTGTCTCTCGTCTTCAAGGTCAAACACTGATATTCTTTTACATTGGCGCAGATGACATTTAATATGAATAGTGTTAAATATGAAACTAGAATGGGCACTCGGTAGAGCGCACACCTTCGCATATCACAAGATTGGGCATTGAATTATGAACATTTTGGCATTAGTTGCATGCCAATTGGACAACAATTGACCGCGCTATGGTAAAAAGAAGATGTTGACCTTTTCATGACCTTGACCTTGACCTTTCACCCGATCGATCCCAAAATCTAATCACATGGTCCCCGGATAATAACCAATCATCGCACTAAATTTCATGCGATTCGGTTTAAAACTTTTTGAGTTATGCGAGTAACACGCATACAAATAAATAAATAAATACACAGCGATAAAAACATAACCTTCCGCATTTTCAATGCGAAGGTAATGAAAAGGAGTCGATTATCTCTTTTTAATTAATCTTGTTTGCAAGTTGCACATTTAGCATGAAACAAACATGACCAATGCTAGCTGACATGAAAGACCAATAACAAGTAACTTCCAAAGTCCTCTCTCTCACCTTCTTTCGTTCACTTGTTCATCTACTTTGTGTCGGCCGCATGTACATGTATAGAACTAGCTGACAACAATAACTGATTAACTTTATACTTTATGTACTTTTGATGTGCCTTGTCATGATTTGTGTTTGTGTAATAAAACATGTAGTATTAAATGCTGTGAGAGCAGAAAAAATAAAAAATAAAAAATTAAAATTGAATATTCTTGAAAGGTACAATGTCAGGCTCGCAACAAAAATATTGCATTGCTTGTATTGGAATGAGTTTTTACAAAGAATCATATTCATAATCAAGTTCCATCTGGAGCATCATCACCTTATCACCTTTCTCCTCCTCCTCCTCCTCCTCCTCCTCCTCCGGTCGGCCGGGTGAGAGATGGTTTGAAGGTCGCACAACAGCTTAAAGAGGGCGAGTCGGTTCGATGACCGGCAGCCAGTAGTGGCAGAGAGAGAGAGAACTGGGGAGGAAGAACGGCGGGGAGAAAAAGAGGGAGTGGGATGGAGAGAGGAGGAGGAGGAGGAGGAGGAGGGAGGAATGGAAAGCGTCCACCAGCGCAAACACCTCTGAAACAGAAACATCCATTTAGCAGCGAAAACAAGCCCCCCTCTCAAGACCTCCCTGAATGGGCCACTTCAGCCGGCCAAGGAAGTTCCATCGAGGGGCCGGATGCTCCCCTCAGGACGCACTTGAGACGGGCCGAGGGCCAACAGCCCGGAACACAGAGCCCTCTCTCTCCCCGCGTCACCGTCCAGCTTTGCCCTCCCGCCCGGCCCGAGCGGCTTCAGTAACCCCCCCGCCGCCCCCCCGCCGCCTGCCAGCCTGCTCCTTCCCCCTCCCGCCAGCCGTTTACTGAGCTGCAGCCAGGGAGGGCGTGGAACTGTCCTCGGCAAACAAAGACGGAGGGGGCAAAGACTTTCCGTGATTAAGGAGCAGTTAAGACGCTATAAGAGGCTGATGTGTTCACTGTGTGACATAATCAACAGGAACTGGGTGCAGAAATCGCTTCTGGAAGCATTTTCCTGCCGCAATTTAAAGGAGAATTCCGCATTGTAGATTGTTTACTGATACCTACATCCAGTTTACTTTCTCCCTCACGGAATCCTTTCTGCACGGCATTATTAGAGAACAAAGACATCTATGAATGTGTTTGCATGATGTTCACAGTTTACTCTCTGAAGACTTGTCGTAGACTGTAAAGTTCTCAAAGCTAGGAACTGTTAAGTAATTCTGAAACTGGGCACTTCGCAAATGATGGAAAACAGGCTTCCGGACGCGCGTGAATTAAGTTATCAACATTTAAGGCAAGAAGGGTAAAACAAACATTCAAGGCTCACGATGGTGGTCTTCATCGGCTCCTCCGCCCTCCTTCCGGCGTCGAGAATACCTGTGGAAGAGACCCGATTTCTCTAATCCACTGAGTTTTATACTCAATGTCCCTGGCCCCGGTCAAAACGCCACCTCCGGTCAAGTCGCTAAACAAGTATTTTCACAATAAGAGTCCCGTCTTGTTATTGTCCGCATTAAAGTCACTTTCACAATAAAAGACCCTTGTTATTGTAAGTCACTTGACGGAATTCAACCGGCCTCGTCAATCTATAATACTAACACACAGTCACTCTCATGAATATACATTAATTCTTGCCATTTACATTTGCATAGAGTAAACATTACCCCTATGCTTCATAATACATTAAGAACAATATCAATATTCTCCCTAATATTTCCTATTATAATATCTTTCTCTATGTATTAATTTAAAACATAAGACCTCTGCAGATGTTATCAAAATAAACTATTACAACCTAACAGAACCTTTTCCGGGATGGCCGGTTGGTCTGATGGCCGAGTGGTCAGTTTCAGGATGGAAACATCTCAACAGCGCCTCAACATTGTGGAAAGACATTCACGAGTCGAGTCATGTTGTCGTAAAACATGTAATGTATACATTACTTTGGTTTACGATTACCTGCAACGCTAACGACGTTCCCCGCCAGCCTCAACTGTAAGATGTGTTTAGTGCTAATAAACAAATATTAGCATGCCAGCATGCTGAAAGGTGCTACGTTTGATTTTGTTCGCAGAGGAACAACAACATGGCAGGAGGCCCGCAGACAACGGCGCTAACAGCGTTGCAGCGCTGACAGTATTAGCCGTGGGGGACAACCGAGGCTCACGCCGGCTAACGTTAAACCTGCTGCGGCGCCACAGAAACACAAGCCCGGGCGGAGACCCTTTGACGAGCCATCCATGTCCAACGTTTTGTTTGTATTCAGTTTCACCCACAGTTGGTTTTCATAGAAGGCAAAACAAACCGAGACACACTGCAAACAAACTCGCTGTCGCGTGAGTCCCGTGGTGTTTGGGTTTCATTTACATAAACTTCCACATTTGTGATTTGTTCAACGTGTTGGGCTTGTTTTTGGTTCTCAGAGAAAGACACGGTCAAAGACAGCGAGCGATATTATAACATGTTTATTGGAGAGAGAGAGAGAGAGACAGAGAGAGAGGTAGAGAGAGGGAGAGAGAGAGAGAGAGAGAGAGGGAGAGAGGGAGACAGAGAGAGAGAGACAGAGAGAGGGAGAGAGAGAGACAGAGAGAGGGAGACAGAGAGAGAGAGAGAGAGGGAGACAGAGAGAGAGGGAGAGAGAGGGAGAGAGGTAGAGAGAGACAGAGAGAGGGAGAGAGGGAGAGAGAGAGAGAGGTACAATGCAACACACATTCTATGAATTACAACAAGAAAATAAATTCACATAATGCCAAATGGTTAGTTTCACCTTTCTATGTTAGAAACATGAATACAGAGAGAGGAGAAACAAATTATGTGGGATTGGAAAAACAAAGAAAATCAAAGGACGAATATGAGATTGCCTGATGTGGAATGCAATCAGAAAAAGAAATACTGTGTAAGAACATTATTTCCTCTCTAAAATTCTTATAATATAGCTCACACAGTGACATAAATCTCTACTCGTGTACATCAGCAACGCAAAAGCATATTTAAAACTGTAAATTAATCTGGACTAACATCATCGGAGTTGGAACTGACTGATGAAATGAAAGTGTGATGGAAAAACTGCGTGAAAACTAACCATTTCCAACCGGGAACGTAAAATAAAACAAACAAAAACATGAGAATTATGTAAAGTTTCGATATCGCTGGAAGGAAAAGTACGTATCTCTGACACCATCCTCTCCCCTGAGTCCCATTTCAACCCGGATGTTCCTTTTGTTGCAGAAAAGATAATAAATAAGTCCGTCAGGGTGGAGACGACAGTTGGTTCGAGGCGGATGTGTGACTGTACAGACGGAGTCCCTCCCCGCTGGTTATTTATTCAATCACAAAGCCAACGTTCATTCTCAAAAGCAGTTGTTGTGTTTCACATCTGTTGAGCAGCGCACATCTGTCTCTCGTCTTCAAGGTCAAACACTGATATTCTTTTACATTGGAGCAGATGACATTTAATATGAATAGTGTTAAATATGAAACTAGAATGGGCACTCGGTAGAGCGCACACCTTCGCATATCACAAGATTGGGTATTGAATTATGAGAAATAAAACAGAAGCTTGAAGCTCTTCATTGTTTTTTATTAAAATCTTGGCAATTTGGCACAATTTATTATATAGTGTTCAGAATTATCGATGTACCTGTTGGTGTATTGGAAACGTACTTCTACTATACTGAAAGAAAACCACAAATACTGCTGATTTTTAAGCTAATTCTGTACTTACAAGAGAGAAATATGAACGTCTCCCGTGCCAAAAACCTACATTAGATGATTTCCGATATTTTGCAAATATAAAAATATAAAAATGAAAAATGCAGTTAGACTTGAGAACCCGTTGGGTTGCCTAAATATACATGCCATAAAAACAGGCCAGTATTTTTTTAGCTTGAGAAAAGTTGATGTTTTGGAGAAGCATTATTTCCATTAGACGTCAAATGTATCAGCAAACTGGCAGATCGGTCTAAAACTTAAAAATCTGAAAGAAAGTAAATAAACTCTGCTCTTTGTTGCCGTTCTGTTATCTATTATAAATATCCAGCTCTGGAGCGTGCGGTAAGCGGCGCACTCCGCTTGCTGCCATGAACAACACATGCGTTAAGAACAACATATACTTTTAAAAAGTGATAAATAAAAAAAAGAGACAAAGGCCGTCAGAATCAGAGAGAAAGAATCAACAAGGATGCAGAAAAAAGGGCATCCCAAATAAAAAGAAAGGATAATTAAACCAGGAGCAAAGTCTGATGGGGCGAATCAGCATACATGACATCATCACCACCGTGTTCTGGCTCTTTAATGAAAAACAACAATGAAAAGCAGGTAGCTGTGACTAAAACGACTCTCACCACAGGGAAAGCTTTTACGCAGCATGGAAGAATAAATAAAACAAAACAGCGTTTCATTGGATCCATCCACCCTAAAACAAATGCCTTGTTGTCTGTCCGGTTCACTCGAGAGAAGAAGAACAGCCGGCTGCTCGTGAGAACTGCTTCTTTTATTGTTTTAGATATATTTGAGCAATTATTAGTTTATCAATTAATCTCCTTCTTGTTTGCTAGATTATTCCAGGCACTTCATAGATTCGGGGCCAACACCTAAACTGAAAACAGAAATAACTAGAACGGGCACTCGGTAGAGCGCATACCTTCGCATATCACAAGATTGGGCATTGAATTATGAACATTTTGGCATTAGTTGCATGCCAATTGGATACAAATTGACCGCTATGGTAAAAAGAAGATGTTGACCTTTTCATGACCTTGACCTTGACCTTTGACCCGATCGATCACAAAATCTAATCAAATGGTTCCCGGATAATAACAAATCATCCCACCAAATTTCATGTGATTCGGTTTAATATTTTTTGACTTATGCGAGTAACACGCACGCATACAAATACACGGTGATCAAAGCATAACCTTCCTCATTTTCAATGCGAAGGTAACAATCACTTGATGTAACCGTTTACAAAGGCCTTGTTTCTGTGCATACACTGAACAAATACATAATTTAGTGCTAAAAAACATCACAATCTCCCAGTGTATCAATAGCATTAAATAAAATGTTCACTCTTTTAAGTACTTTTCATATTTGGGGCGGGGGTGTAACAATAAATGTCTCGATTTAAATGCAGTTCACACACTGGAATAAGGACGTTGCACCGTTTCCATTCAGGTTTCTGATCACTGCTGAAAACAGACAGTTTGAATTTCAACCTTTTTGCTTTTGTTTTAAGGATCAGATGGAGAGACCAATTCATGAAGGAAAAGAAAAAAAGGGGGAGATATCCATTTGGCAAATCCCATGATCCTTCACTGCACGTGTCACCTCTGCCCGCCTACATTCACCAGTGCAGCATTTTGATTCAGAGATGTCTGTGAAATAGATTTTAAGACTCATTTGGCACTTTTCTCTTCGCAAACTAAGCTCAGGATCCACCGCAGACTTCAGAGGCTCCTTTAACAAACCAATATATATATATAGAAATACATATTCATTTTGTGGGCGGCGTGACTTGTAAGTCGCAGCGTGCCTTCATTTCAGTAATAATACGATAGAGCAGCGATCACATCTCCAGCGTCTGGCAGGTTTTTCAGGAGCAGAAATGAGGACAAAAGAGCTTTACACATCTGCCTTCAAGCTCATGTTTTTTATCCGAGCGTCTTGCTCAAGGGCATTTTGACACCGCGCAAAAGTTGTAAGCATCGACCCCGGAACCATTCTGTTAAAATATGAGTTAGAAGCCTTCAGAGCGACCTCTAAAAGAAAGTATCCACCAACAAATGCTTTAAGAAAACCCCAAAAGATGGGGATATACTTTGAATTGATGGGTTCCTGTTGTGTGTTTTCAATGTATTCTCATATATAATCGGTACACGTCAGAATGTTGTGACCTTCTTTCAAGACCAGAGCCATTGACCTTCAACAAATATGCCCGGTTGTACAGGAGGAGTGGTTTCTCGTGACTTCAAACCCCAAAATGCATTGCAGTTTTGGTAAAATGTTCCTATTTTGTTCATTTGCTCTGAAAAATCTATTGCTAACACTCGCTACTTGCTTTAAAAAAAATGGCAAGTATAAGCATCTTATTTGATAAGTACTGAAATGCATGCTGGGAAATGTAGTTGTGTACAGACTGAAGAGTGAAACCATATAATGAGGAGGTATATTCCCTTAAAGAGGATGCTGAGGTTCTCTGAAGGCTCTTTATGCGTCACCGCGAGTTGTTGTTGATCTTCAATCCGCCTCGACGTGCTCCTAACAGGCCTCTCTGCTCATTTCTTGCCCAGCAAGATGTAATCGTTGCTTTGATATCGCAAACGTCAACTTTTCAAAACCAGAAATGTAACTCGGCGGAAACGTCCAGCTTCCCTTTAGCGGGACGACTCGACCTCCGGCGGTCCGATCGCTCGCTCTCAAAATAAATCACCGTCGATTCCGTCATACATTCTCATAGATTTTTTTTACTGTAAAAAGAGAAAAGAGAAGAAAAGAAAGAGGAAGATGGATCAAAGGAGGAGTCGCAGTTCTGCTGTAAAATAAGTTACAAAAAAATTGAAATAAAAATATTTGCGTACAGTACTAAAATCCTAAACTAGACCTGTCAAACTTATGAACCACATTTGTTAAGTCTATAAATATCTTTACAAATATACATGTTAATAATCAAATAAATCTTTTCTGTATCACTTTAAATGATTAAATGTTTTACACTTCCATGACAGTGTCTTCTAGATTGCAATGCTTCCATCCTAAAACAATACTTTAAAAAATGTAATTTTTTGTCTTTTAAGTACATACATGGCTGTGAACAGCAATATGATACATATTTGCATTTATATATTTACAATAAATCATTTTCTAGATACATAAAAAAAACAAAAACAAAAACACTCTGAATCTTGTACTAATTACTGAATGGCCCTGAAACTCCGCCTCACACATTTTGTTCCATAATTATCAAAAAACTCGTTTTTTTTCGGGATGCTTAAACGTGACGCTCACGTAATCCTGTCTGTCGTGGACCGTCTTCTGGAGGAAGAAAGTTACTGAGTGTCTTGGAAGAACGAGTCCCATCATCAGGATGATTCTGGCGTTGCTGGTATCCTGTCACATCGTCCTCCTCAGAGTCACGCGTTCATCCCGCGGTCTACGGGCTGCAGACGAAGGGATGCTATACGAGGTCCTCGCCTGCTGGACCGCCAACCAGCCGCTGACCAATGCCCTGCATTCCCTCCTCTTGTATCCTTTTTTAAAATTTTGTTTTTCTTTTAATCACACGTTCATCCCAGTAGGCACGGAATGGTTTCACCCCAAAGATTGTCCGTAACAAAAAGACTGGCCCGAGTACAAAAATATAATTGCATTTCTGAAAAGAAGAACACGGTTCAACGGCAAAAAAAAATCCTTCAACGTTTCAAGAGTCTCTTGAGGAGGAGGAGGAGGAGGAAGACAACTCAGTCAAAGAGGATTTTGATGAGGAGTTTAAGACGAGCTGAAGCACTGCATGCTGAGTTGCCATTTCCATATCTTGAGGAGTCACTGAGAGGTGTTTTATGAATCTCAAACTGGGAGAGGAGGTCAAAGTCCAGCCACCCCCCCCTCCCCTCCCCCACTCAGGTCTTATGTCCGAACCACGCCGTTACTGGGAGGCTGTTTGGGAAGACAGGGCTCCTCGGGCAGCGGCTCGTGGGCGAACACCGAGTCGTCCCCCGAGGAGCAGGTGCTGTTGGAGTCCTGGCCGGTGGGCGAGTACTGCTCGAAGGGCACCGCCAGGTCCAGGTACTCCTGTCAGAGGAGGGGTCAAAGGTTAGACTCCGGCGCCACAGTCAAATCCCTTCTGCGGGAAATAGGTGAAGAATTGGATAGTTTTACTGCCTTGTCACTTTGATGCATATATTTTTCAATATGTTTATGAGTTCAACAGAAGATGTTTTAAAAGAGACTTTAGGATTGTATTCTTTCTTTATTGCATGCATTGAATGTTTCTTTGACATTGCAAATAGTGTTGATGTGTTCAAGGCGACGGTTCCAGTGTCATCGTTGATTTTAACACAAACAACGCAAACAAGATAGACTCTATATAAGAAGTGGATTGTCGTCGGCTTGCGGAAGCCTTGATTTTGGCCTTTTGGCCGTCGCCGTCTTGTTTTTTTTTAGACCAGAAGTGACCGGAGAGGGCGGGGCTAATTCCAACCAAATGCTGAAAGGCTTAAAGCCGTGAGAGGAAAACACCAACGACTCCTCCAATCGCTCCCTTTTCACTTCTGGTAAAATAGTTTGAATGACTCATCTTGAACTTGACATTAATCCATCCAACGTAATATAATGTGTGGCTTTGTGGTTAAAAACACACATTTGAACATTTCTTAAGCACTGGCAAAAGTGGTGCAACTATGTCACAGATAAATGGCCTGACTATTTCTTTACTCTATGGAAAATGATTTCTCCCTGCTTTATTTATTTATAGTTTTGTTACTATGCTATTGTTTTTGTTTCTTTATTTGCATATGTTAATTTTTTTGTTTTTTTCTTCTTTTTATACAAATAATCTGAACAATTTAAATATGTGTATGTGAGATTCTGAACACTACTAAAATAGAAATAAAAAACCCCCAAAAACCCACATTGTTAGTTTGCCGGTCGTCGCAGCTAGCAGAGCATTAGCATAGAAAGGGCTCGCGATCTGATCGACTGAAGAGTCGCTAACCCATCTGAAGGAATTGACTCCAGAAATGTGTTTCACATAACATCAATACGATTTTTTTCATAAACATCCTTTTTCGTCGGGCGATCGCGCTTCATAAAGCGAGGAGTTGCGGCGGTCCAAGGTGAAACGGAAGGTAATGTGTTTCGTGTTTGGCTGTTGCGAGTGAGCAGCCGCTGTGCTGGGAGACTTACATCGGTGGAGGTCATCGATAGAACCCGGTCGTGATCTTCTACCAGCTGTCTGAAGGTCGGCCTCTGTGAGGGCACGGCGTGCCAGCACTCCCTCATGATCATGTACCTGAAACGCCCACAACAAGCTTCAGTTTCCTGCATGTCAACGGTTCAAATGAAATATAAATCCACATCGAGTCCTCTCAGACGGACTGTTTCCAGTGCATCAGACTGCTCTCCTTGATCTGCAGCTGGATGGCGATGCTCTGTAATTAAAGTTAAAGTAAAGTAAGGGCTCATCGTCGGTTTTCACCAGTTTTTTATTTTTCCGCTGCGCTTCCAGCTGCAAGAAGACGCCGTTCACCCCGGCTGCCCGTAATGGAGGACATCTTACGACAACCACAGACATGAGCAGAAAACCCCAATAAGTTGCTGACCTTGATGAGCATCAATGGATCTCTCCACAGTGATTGAAAAAGTGGCTTAAACATTCTGCCTTTTAAATATGTGTTATTGATCTTTCCTAAAACCACATTTTCACCACTTTTTGACGTTCAAAATGAATGTGGATGCATTTAGACCTCGGGGTATTTCATATTCAAGTTGCAACTTGTAATTGGAGTGCAACTGAATAGCAGTCCAGCATGCAAGAAAAACAGATTATATGAAGACCCGATATATTTTGGGGAATGTGGAGGTTTTGTGAAACTTTCCATTTTGGTAAAAATACATCAAATGAATTCAGAAATTCAGGCCTCGTCAACACTGTGTTACGTCTATCCTTGTCGTCAGTCGATCGATCGACTGATGCAGCATCAAGGGAGAAAGTCCAGGTGGAGGTGGAGGGGTCAAACAAAAGCAGGAAACAACGTTGAATTATTTGACTGCAGTTCTGTTTCGTAACATCGTCCTTTTGACCCACACCACGATCGTTTTGATGCAAAAGTAAACATAAAGCTCAAGAAAATAGTCACAACTAAACATAAACAGCTAGAGATCACGATTTGATGTTACGCTTTACACTTTTTGATCACACTTTATAAATATAAAACAGTCTTTTTAAGACATTGTGCCACATTTTACAGCCTGGTTTCATCTGTGGTGTCGTGTCTTTCCTTTAAAATCCTTCTCTACCCAGGTCAGTACCGGCCTTCTGTCAGAATGATTTTATACAGGACACTAGAACGGGCACTCGGTCGAGCGCATACCTTCGCCGCAGCCACTTTTTTGGTACTTGGTATGAGAGTGTGGGGAGCTTGATTTTGGCATTAGTTGCATGCCAATTGGATAAAAGAAGATTTTGACCTTTTCATGACCTTGACCTTTGAGCCGATCGATCCCAAAATCGAATCAAATGGTCCCCGGATAATAACCAATCATCCCACCAAATTGCATGCGATTCGGTTTAATACTTTTTGAGTTATGCGAATAACACACAAACACACACACAAACAAATAAATAAATAAATACACAGCGATCAAAACATAACCTTCCGCAGAATGCGAAGGTAACAACAATGCAGAGAGACACCTACAGTTCATGGGTGCAGTTGGCAGGTTTGTCCATTCGATGCCCCTCCTTCAGCAGCTTGAAGAGCTCTTCTACTGGGATGCCGGGATACGGCGAGCCTCCCAGGGTGAAGATCTCCCACAGCAACACCCCGTAGGACCACCTGCACACACACACACACACACACACACAGGTCAGAGGTCAAACACTCACAGCCCGGAGCAGTCGAGAGGGTCGAGTTCCCCGGATAAACCGATGAATCTGGTTGGGGAACTTTTGATCTTCAATCATGTTTACTTCACTCACTGTAGAAATCTATTTCACATTCTTATTTTCTGGGACAGTCAGTCAATATTTGTAAAAAACAAATCCTCGTCCCTCGAGCCAGTCGAAGAGACTAGTTCCTAAAGATGAAACACACTAAATATTTAAAATAAAGGTCCTTTAATCCCCGGATTGATGCATGTTTTTGTGGCAGCAGGACGGTGTGTGTCCAACACGCGACAGAGCGTGTGTTCACGCTAATTAAGGAACACGTCGCCCAGCGCGGCTCATTGATGTGTTTTTAATAGTTTTTGTACAACAAAGAAGCTCAACAGCACAAAGGAAAGAGAAATATCAGGCGGACGCAAATAAAAGCAGCTGGATCTATATCAGTAGCATATTAGCATCTTTTGTATTTTGCTTGTGTTTCATCAGTTTAACCCTCCTGGTACCTTCACATTTACTAACATCTTTTACCCTCGGGGTCAATTTGACCCCAGCGATTAAAACCTCCAGAAAATTATTGGAATTAATATTGTTTCCCAAGTTTAAGTGTGAGGTACTTTATGTTTGTTTGTTGACTACCTAAATAGCCTTTAAATAAATAAAAAAGTTGATATTTCTTATATGTTTAACACAGTGACAAACAGCCTATGAAGCAAAAAAAATGATGTGATGATGAATTTTCTTTTTGTTGAGTCATTAAACATTTAATGGGGTCAAATTGACCCCAAAGGTAATAGGAGGGTTAATAAAAGCATCACCGTCACCGTCCTGTTAGACTGCGGCCGGTACGAGCTGCAGCCAAATGCGGTAAAAAAATGGAATAAAATGAAAACACGTCTCCTTGTTTTTGATTTGAATCTCCAATGTGAAACTTTTAATAAAGCACCACATGCCTAAATATGCGATCCGTGTTCGAGTAGCTCGATCTCCCGCTCTGGAGGATTAAGCACCGAGAGTTGTGTTGATGACTCAGTTTTAATGGAGAACTGAATTTTGTACGAGCCCCGATCTCGAGTGAGCACGACGTGTCGGAGACGACGTCTTCGGATCCGCTCCAGCTGCAGAAAGACGGCCTCTCGCCATGTTGGTTTGTTGAGGGCCGACACAACGCCGATGTCTGAGGGCCGGAGCCGACGACAGATGCTCTGACGCATCGTGAGCCTTTTTATATTTGCACTTTGTTTTGCTGCTGCTGCACGGAAACTCGCCTCAGAGTAAATAAAATTTGATCTCATAAAATCTTTTATTTCATTTTTATCCTTAAATTTGAACAATTTCGTTGCCAAAACATAAGACAAAGACACTCTCCTCTACAACCTTCTGCACAAAGATTATTTTTCCCTAAAATAAAAATACATAAAATGGGTAATGTAGTTATAAAATAATAATATAATATATATATAATATAATATCTAATATCAGTTGTAATTAAAACTTGTGACACAGCCCGAGTTACACTGATAACATGATATATTGATGTTGCAATGGAATGCATTGATTTAATTTGTGGTTTCCAACCTCCTACATCGTTCTTCTGTGAACATGTCAGTGGCAACATCTTTTGTCTCATGCTGCATCTGATTTTTTACAAACCAGCAAATCCATTCCCCTGCTTTTACCGGGTCAGCGTGTCGCCCTGAAGGGGCAGCGAGGTGCGTATGCTTTTGTAAACCGACGCCTCTGAAGCTCTTCAAAATAAAATCCCCGATATCGGCAGGAAAGGTTCACAGGCTGGAGAAATGAAACGTGTTTGGGCAGGAAAGAACCCCGGCGTCTGGGTTTCTATGTATGTATTCTGGTCGGAGTGTATTTGTGAAAACTGGCGCGCTGCTTCTCCCTCGGCAAAAAAATCGACGACTGTAAACACCCGCTATCTCTTCCTTTTGACGGACTCGATTCAGCGGGTTCCCATTGTCTCCCCGTCTGTTTCAGTTAAAACCATCACAGGTCAGGAGTCAGAGTCCCCCGAGGCGTGTGAGAGTAAACTGACTGCAGAGCGACTACTGTATAAAAGGGAGGAGGAGGAGGAGGAGGAGGAGGAGGAGGTTTGGCGGGAGGAGCGACTCTGTAATCCAGAGCTGCTGGAATAACAGAGGGCGGCCGATTCTCCTCTCGGCTCGTTCCCAGTCGAGTGTAATTACACGGCGGGGCCGTGTTGACGGGGGCCCGTGTTTGGCTGGGGGGGGTTAAACTACCACAACACAGGTTGACTTTGTGACCTCCTCTCAGGGTTCCTACACATTTTGACCAATGGATTTCCAGGACTTTTCCATAGCTTTTAACCAAATGTCCATGACCAAACTGAAATCTCGGTTTATAAATGAACATTTTAGAAAATGTTGCGTACGCCGGCTTAGATTTTGAGCGTCTTTCTTTAAAAAACATATTAATTATTTCAAACTCGGCGTAAATGAACACGTGATTATAACAAATTTCCATGACTTTTCCAAAACTTTTACGATTTAAGTTTTTTCCATGACTTTTCCAGGCCTGGAAATGACCATTTTAAAATTCCATGACTTTTCCAGGTTTTCCATGACCGTACGAACCCTGTCCTCTCTTAAACGCGCCTTTCTTCCCCTCGCAGGTCGTAAAAGGTGTGTTTGTCTACGGCGCCCTTTGAATTCGGAGAAGCGTCCGTGCGATGAATCCCCCGACCCTCTTACCGCCGTCTGTTCCCTTGGCGAGTCGGATTCACGCTGATAAAAAAAGATCTTATCTCCCCTTTCTTGGATTTGCTCGTGGAAACTTCGTCACTGTCTCTCTCTGACGGAGCGTTTTGGGAGATCACGGAACAGACGCGGCGAGGAATGCGGAGCCGCCGCCGACACGAGGAGCTCGGGATTATCGAGCGGGAGGTATTTGGAAAGGGGGAACGCTCCGCTTCCATATTCACACGCGCTAACTCGCCGCTTGACGCTAACGCGCTCGGTCACGACATCTTAACGCCCCGGGTTCCCGCCGGCGTGCGGCGGCGGCGGCTCCACATGAGCGGGCGGTTGGCATGCGGCGGTCGGTTCGGGCAAACTCACACGTCGCTCTGGTGCGTGTAGACCCGGTCGAACAGCGCCTCCGGAGCCATCCATTTCACGGGCAGACGACCCTGCAACAACAGAGACGCGGCAGAACCGCTGTGGTCAGCAGAACCGCAGAAACACAAGGACCCGAACACACAGGCTGGGCCCGCTGTGTCCACGCAGAAGCCATCAGAAGGATCCTCAATCCAAACTCAACACATACAGCTTTTTAGTGATGCCACAGCAAGTATTAAAGAACCCCATCCCACGAGACGTGTCTCCAATCAAAGAGGAGGCAAACTTTAAGCAACCTTTTGAAATGTCACCAGAAACAAACGGTGATCTGAAGAGGAAGAACAAGAAGAAGAAGAAGAAAAAGAAGAACAAGAAGAACTAGAAGAACAAGAAAAAGAAGAACGAGAAGAACAAGAAGATGAAGAAGAACAAGAACAACAACAAGAACAAAAAGAATAACAAGAAGAAGAACAAGAAGAACAAGAAGAACTAGAAGAAGATGAAGAAGAACAAGAACAACAACCAGAACAAGAACAACAACAAGAACAAAAAGAAGAACAAGAATAACTAGAAGAAGAAGAAAAAGAAGAACAAGAAGAACTAGAAGAACAAGAAGATGAAGAAGAACAAGAACAACAACCAGAACAAGAACAACAATAAGAACAAAAAGAACAATAAGAAAAAAAGAACAAAAAGAACTAGAAGAATAAGAAGAACTAGAAGAAGAAGAACAAGAAAAAGAAGAACAAGAAGATGAAGAAGAACAAGAACAACCAGAACAAGAACAACAACAAGAACTAAAAGAAGAACAAGAAAAAGAAGAACAAAAAGAACTAGAAGAAAAAGAAGATGAAGAAGAACAAGAACAACAACCAGAACAAGACCAAAAAGAAGAACAAGCAGAATGTCATCGCGGGTCTTATTGTTCACATCACGATGTCTGCTCTCGGTCCTGGTCTTTAAATCAATATGCTGAACTTTGAGGACTGAGCTCTGTAAACTAAATGTCTCTTATCTGCTTGGACATCTAATCCATAGGACAAAGGTTTGTTTATGTTCTTTCACGATAAAATAAAGCATTCTAACACATAATTAGATTCTGCAGCCTGGAAGAACCTTTGCTGTAGAAAATCGATCGCTGGGCAAAGACAATACCGTCTATTTTCTAGAAGTCACGGGCTAAAACTCAATCCTGTGTTTCTGACGGAGGGGGCGGGGCTCACGTTGGTGGTCTTTTTGTAGTAGTCTATATTGTGCACATCTCTGGCGAGACCGAAGTCGGCGATCTTCATCACGTTGTCCTCTGTCACGAGGACGTTCCTGGCCGCCAGGTCTCTGTGGATACACTGAGGGGAGAAGGAGGACGGCATCAAGCACAGAGACGCCTCCCTCGCTCCACGAGGACGCCCTGGAAGTCAACTTCCAAACGCAAACCCTGAAACTTAGTCAAATTAAAAACTGATTACTTATATTTGATTTTAACCAGAGTTAATTTGTAGCTGAACTAATTCTACCCCATTCCTCATTTAAATTGCTTCCAAAACACAGACACACACACACAGATACGCACACACACACGCACAAATACACACACACACACACAAATATGCACACACACACACAAATACGCACACACACACAAATATGCACACACACACACACAAATACGCACACACACACAAATATGCACACACAAATATGCACACACACACAATACACACACACACACACACAAATACACACACACACACACACAAATATGCACACACACAAATACGCACACACACACACACACACACACAAATACGCACACACACACACAAATACGCACACACACACAAATATGCACACACACACACACAATATGCACACACACACAAATACGCACACACACACAAATATGCACACACACACAAATATGCACACACACACACAAATACGCACACTCACACAAATATGCACACACACACACACATAAATACACACACACAAATACGCACACACACACACACACACAAATATACACACACACACATAAATACACACACATAAATACACACACACATAAATACACATACATACACACATACACACACACAAATACACACTTATACACACACACAAATATACACACACACACATACATACACACAATCTACACACACACACACAAATACGCACACACACACATATGCACACACACACACACACAAATATGCACACACACACAAATACGCACGCACACACACACACATATGCATACACACACAAATACGCACGCACATACGCACACACACACAAATACACACACACAAATACGCACACCCACACACACATACAAATACACACACACACACACACACACACACAATATGCACACACACACAAATATGCACACACACAAATACGCACACACACAAATATGCACACACACACACAAATATGCACACACACACAAATACGCACACACAAATATGCACACACACACACACACACAAATACGCATACACACACACAAATACGCACACACACAAATATGCACACACACACACAAATATGCACACACACAAATACGCACACACACACACACAAATATGCACACACACACACAAATATGCACACACACACATATGCACACACACAAATACGCACGCACACACACGCACACAAATACGCACACAAATACGCACACACACACACACACACACACACAAATACGCACACACACACACACACGCACACACACACACGCACACACACGCACACACACACACACACACACACACGCAGGCAGCTGACCTTCTGCGAGGCGAGGTACTCCATGCCGCGGGCGACCTGGTAGGCGCAGGACACCAGGTCCTTGAAGGTGAGCTGCTCGTCGGGGATCTTGCACGTGTCGAAGGAGTAGTCCATCCCCGGAGGCCGGCGCGCCCGCAGGTACTCCCTCAGGTTCCCTTTGGAGGCGAACTCCACCAGGACGTACAGAGGCCCTGCAACACACAGCGGGGCGTCACCTCCACAGAGCTCCTCCTCCCCCCACAGAGCTCCTCCTCTCCCCCACAGAGCTCCTCCTCTACCCCACAGAGCTCCTCCTCTCCCCCACAGAGCTCCTCCTCTCCCCCACAGAGCTCCTCCTCCCCCCACAGAGCTCCTCCTCTCCCCACAGAGCTCCTCCTCTCCCCCACAGAGCTCCTCCCCACAGAGCTCCTCCTCCCCACAGAGCTCCTCCTCTCCCCACAGAGCTCCTCTTCTCCCCACAGAGCTCCTCCCCCACAGAGCTCCTCCTCCCCACAGAGCTCCTCCTCTCCCCCACAGAGCTCCTCCTCTCCCCCACAGAGCTCCTCCTCCCCCCACAGAGCTCCTCCTCTCCCCACAGAGCTCCTCCTCTCCCCCACAGAGCTCCTCCTCTCTCCGGAGCCGCCGAGGCCTCACCGTCCTGCGTGCAGGCGCCCAGCAGGTTGATGATGTTCTTGTGTTTCCCGATCATCTTCATCATCTCCATCTCGGACACCAGGTCCGACAAATCTTTGTCCGTGGCGTCGTCTGAGGACAAACCGAAGAGAGGGTTGACGTTGTGCGACGCGAGGGAAAAACAGAGAGAGAGAAAGACACAAGACTAAGAGCGCAGCACCACATATCTCACAAGACGGGTTTACAATCAAAGAGGAGGCAAACTTTAAGCAACCTTTTGAAATGTCACCAGAAACATACGGTGATCTGAAGAAGAAGAACAAGAACCAGAACAAGAACAAGAACAAGAAGATGAAGAAGAACTAGAACAACAACCAGAACAAGAACAAGAAGATGAAGAAGAACAAGAACAACAACCAGAACAAGAACAAAAAGAACAAGAAGAACAAGAACTAAAAGAAGAACAAGAACAAGAACAAAAATAACAAGAACAAGAAGAAAAAGAAGAACAAGAAAAAGAACAAGAAGAAGAAGAAAAAGAAGAACAAGAACAAGAACAAAAAGAAGAACAAGAAGACAGGACCTGCAGATGCAGCTCATCGTTCACTGTTCGCTCCATCAGAACTGAATCAGTAAAGTTTTTTTCCATGAAGCATTTATTTTTGAAGAGATGTTTCCAAACAGTTTTCCTGATATGACGCTTTAAAAACCCTGAAATGGAGACGCGGCCTGCGTCCAGGTCGCGTCTTCCCTCAACACAACCACCGCTCACCTTTCAGCATCTTCACGGCGACGTCGAGCGGCTTGTTGGGCTTCTCCTTGTCGATGCCGATGGCCTCGGCCATCACCACCTGGCCGAAGCAGCCCTCGCCCAGAGGCTTCCCCAGAGTCAGCCTGAAACACAAGCAGCACTCAGCGGGGCCTCTTCTCAGTGTGGACGCTGCTTTCTTTCTTCTCATCGTGTTGCATGAGACGGATGTGATTGCCAAGTACAACTAGAACGGGCACTCGGTAGAGCGCATACCTTCGCATATCACAAGATTGGGCATTGAATTATGAACATGTTGGCATTAGTTGCATGCCAATTGGATAAAAATTGACTGCGCTATGGTAAAAAGAAGATTTTGACCTTTTCATAACCTTGACCTTGAACTTTGACCCGATCAATCCCAAAATATAATCAAATGGTCCCCGGATAATAACCAATCATCCCACCAAATTTCATGCGATTCGGTCTAATACTTTTTGAGTTATGCGAGTAACACGCATACAAATAAATAAATAAATACACGGCGATCAAAACATAACCTTCCGCATTTTCAATGCGAAGGTAATAAACACGGAGGGAAGGTGTCGTTGTGACCTCGATGTATCGACGGCTCGTGTTTTCACAGCACGCCACGTTACAAGGACAAGGCGTCCGTCAGCCGTGTGAAATACGTTGCTCGGCGGCGTCTCTGACAGGCGTTCGGGCGGCCATGATGGATGTAGATCCCCGCTAGCATTTATTTTTGTTCTCACCGTGTCCGAGGAAACTCCCATTTGGGGTCGGAGGGCAGCTCCAGCTCCGAGACGTTAGCCAGCATGGGCCCGTCGCTGGACGACAGGCGGGCGATCCGGACCAACGGCGTGTTGGAGTTCATGGAGGAGTTTGAATCCAAGGACACCTGCTTGGGTGCAGAATAACAAATAAACTGTTATGGACTCCGAAGGAGGACGAGGTGATGCGTGGTTACACGAGCAGACGGGAGGACAGAGAGGAAACGCAACGTGACCTTTGACCCGGAACAGAACGCTTTCACTAATTCTGCTCAAATGGAGAAAAAAAAAATCATCCGTCGGCGTGAGATTTAGTCGTCGTGATCCAAAACATTTTGAGTTTGTACTGAAATATGTTTTGGAATTAATAAATGCCTCTTCCTTCACGCGTTGGTCTGATTGATTTAAAATGTCAAAGCCAGAATCCCAGGAAATAAAGAGCGAAACACAGAAATTGAAAAAGTGCTGCAAATGTTTCACGGCTCCGGTTTGTCGAGAACGTCGTGAAGTCGGATGTAAATATATTTCCGGGTCGACCTCGGACCTCGGTTTCAATTCACGGATCTCAGACTGAATCACTTCCAAACGCCTCGCGTGTCGACGCCGGCGTCGGAGCGCCGTCGGCCCGCCGCCCCGAGTCTCGCTAGTCTTTTGTTTTGTCAGAGAGATTCGGGGCGGCGGCCGCGACTTTTACAAACGGCCGACCCGTGGCCGCGCAGGAGGAAGCGAGCGCTAACGAAGACGGATGGAGGAGGGAGGCGAGGCGGGACGGACGTCTCCATCCATCAGCGAGGCCCGTCGGCTCCACGTCCTCCCGCCATTTATCTGGCTGCTGGGGGGGGGGGGGGGGCTCCGGCCCCGCTGCTCCTGATGGATCCGTTCGTCTCTGCCAGCTCGGGCCCCTTCGGGTGGGGTCCTCGAACAAACACGTCCGCTCACCAGACTTTCCTCCACAAAAGTCTTGACCGCGGCAAAATGAGAAAAAAATGCAGTGAAGCTTTAGAAAGAAAAGAAATAAAACTGCATGAAAAGTAATATGTGATAGAACATGCCAGGGGCTTTATGGGAGATTTACTCAAAGTTATGAAAAAGAAAGGAGAGAACTGGGAGATTAGCGTTACAAAGAAATGAAGCAAAGATTACAGAAAAAATGCAATAAGATCTTTCCCTGCTACCAAATAAGAGCATTTATATGAAGGTCGGATAACACTAGAGAGTTAGAGGCTACAATTAGAGCCTCTTTTAAAGATGACGTTTGTACCTCATGGAACCTGACAGGGCGGCTCTTATGTAACCAGGATAATTAGAGAAACACGAGACTGAAAAACGTTGTTTCAGTGTTTGTTTTCCAAGGATTTTAAAATAAGAGTTTTCTCTTCTAAAAATGCACAAAGAGCAAAACCCAGTAAATGTGCCCAGAGGCGACTTTCCATCTGCAGTCCCAATGATGATGATGTTAACAACAAACCTAAAAACACGAGATTACATCTTAAATATAGACAAACTACAGACAAATAAAATAAGGAGAACAATGTTAAAATGGACAGAAAAAAACATCATGTCAGAGACACAAAGAATACAGACGATGAAATATAGAACACAGACTAAATGAAATATATAAATATAGAACCACAGACAGGTGGACGACAAGAAAAGACACGCAGGTAAACGGTCGACAAGTCAAGAGTCAAGACACACAGAGACCTGACAACAGACTCATAGACAACAACAGACATACAACAACAGACATGCAGACAAAAACCGACAGATAGACAATAACAGACAGACATATAGACAAGAAGACAGACAACAACAGACATACAACAACAGACAGGCAGACAACGACAGACAGACAACAACAGACAGACATACAACAACAGACATGCAGACAACAACCAACAACAGAGATATAGACAATAACAGACATACAGACAACAGACAGACAACAACAGACATACAACAACAGACATACAACAACAACAAACAGACAGACAACAACAGACATACAACAGACAACAACCGACAGACAGCAACAGACATACAACAACAGACATACAACATCAGACAGACAACAGACAACAACAGACATATAGACAATAACAGACAGACATACAACAACAGACATACAACATCAGACAGACAACAACAACAGACAGACAGCAACAGACAGACAAACAATAACAGACATGCAGACAACAACCGACATGCAGACAATAACTGACAGACAGACAACAACACCAACTGACAGACAACAACTGACAGACAGACAACAACAGACATGCAGACAACAACCAACAACAGACATATAGACAATAAAAGACATACATACAACAACAGACAGACAACAACAGACATATAGACAATAACAGACAGACAACAGACAGACAACAACATACAACAACATACATGCAGACAACAACAGACAGACAACAACAACAACAACTGACAGACAGACAACAACTGACAGACAGTCAAAGTGAAAGTCCACCCCGGACAGTTCAGTTTGAAGAGGGACCAAAACGTCTGAAAGCATCGGATGCAGAGAAAGTGTGAAACACGTTTCTGATCACATTTCCCCCCTGATGTCTGGAAACAAATGTAAAAGGTTTTCCCAGAAACTTCTCTATAGTTTGGTGAAAAGTTGGTGAGTTAAAAAACAAAATTGGATAGTTATGGAAAAATACCCTTATGGATTATGATTTTCTTTAAAAAGGCTAATTTGTGACATAAATATAACTACATCATCTGCATCGTGCTGCACCGACGTCATACATCATGCTGGAAGCTGAACTAAACAGGCAGGGAGAGAGAAGAGGAAGAAGAAGAGGAAGAGGGGGGTTAAGTGCTCATACGAATCTTGTATCTACTTTCTGTTACCTGTCTCTTGAGCGGGAACTTTGACAGTTTCTGCACGGGCGGCGTGGGCAGCGTCTTCTGCGTCGTCATCCTCATGCGGCAGAGGACGACGATGACCACGGCGAGGATGAAGAGCACGCAGCCCGTCACGTAGATGAGGATGTCGGCGTAGTAGTCCTCCTTCTCCGGGCTCACTGCTTCGGGACGGGGAGGTCACACACACACACATTGTTCGTTATGTGATTCATTCTTCCCCATCAGTAACTTTTCTTATACATTATTAAAAAAGAGCTTTGCTCACTAGCACATGTCACCTGTATGGAGGACTTAAAATGACTCAAGTTTATACAAATAAATAAATGCATGAATAAATACAAGAATAAATAAATAAATGCTTAAATAAATGTATAAATAAATAAATAAATACAGGAATAAATAAATAAATGCTTAAATAAATGTATAAATAAATGCTTAAATAAATGTATAAATAAGTAAATAAATACAGGAATAAATAAATAAATGCTTAAATAAATGTATAAATAAATAATTACATATTCATTATAAAGCTAATGAATACATATAAGTTATAACTCAACAAGACATCATTAAATAAATATATTTCTACATTTCTGTATTTCTGTATTTCTTCATTTATTTATATCTCTATTTATGTGTCCACACATATTTCTTCATTTATTTATGTGTGACATTTACGTGTCCTTATATGCAAATGAGCTGGGGTGTTGCATACACCTGAACATATCCAAGAAGTGGTTTTCTATAACATAAGTCAAAGCAGAATGTAATCAGCCTGTAGTTGTATCCTGGAGCAGGTGATTGCACCTGTGATATGCTTCTCCTCAGGGAGGTAATTATTGTGTGAACGTCTTTAAATCGCCTCGTGGCCTCGAGACGTTCGAACAGACGATCTGCTCCGGTTACAGAACCTCTCTCATGTTCGGTTTATGAAATTAAAAAGGTGTTGCGGCGAGCTTAAAACGTGTTAACAAGTAATCTATGGGAATGAGGTTTGAACATGATGGTGCTACCGAGCAACAACAACAACAACAACAACAAAAAAGCACACAATCGTAGTTTGGAAATGGAAAGGGACGACGAGAGAGGAAGGAGCCGCGGAGAAGAGAGGAATATACCTGGAAGCACCGTCAGCCAGGCAGAGTGGTAAGCATAGCCGATAGAGTTCCCTGCCAGGCAAGTGTACTCGCCCGCATCCTCAAAAGACACATTGGTCAAGAAGAGAACCTCTAGCTCCTTATCTGTAGTGTTAATACCGGCCGTCTGTGGAGGATGAGAGGGGGGGAAAAGATGGAGAGAGAAAATAAAGAGAGAGAGAGAGAGGAGATATCATGAGCCCGAAAGCTCCTTAGAGGAAACACCAAATACACCCTGTAGGAAAGGACAGTGAGGACGAGTGAGGATTTAAAAAAAGGAGGGATTTTCTTCTGCCGTCACCTGAAAACACCCAAAGCATCACCGTCACCGCGAAAGAAGCCGCACGAAACCCAGAGAGCCGTCGCGCTGCCACGCCTCCGATCCCGTGGTTTTAAAAATCAGTCTCAGTAGCGGGAACGTTTCCTCTCAATTTGTCTCGAGAGTTTGCTCAAATTCCTAATTTGGATTCTAGTGTGGAAACCTGCCTCGTGAAGTCTTCCTGCAAGATACGGTCGCTAATGTAGAAAATACTTGGCACGTGTTGAATTACACTTAAAGCAGGTTGAAATGTTCCAGATCATTTCAGTTTGGATCACCTATTGAAGAAACCAGACGGTCAGACACAAATGACTTGATAAGATGTCGATTTTTTGCAGCGGACATTTTCTTGTTCCCTCCACCGCTCTGACTAGACCTCTCAAAAGCTTTTCAGCCTTCAGCTTCACTTTTTGATTTTGGATGTTGTTCTGAAATGTTTTTGTAGTTCTATATTCTTTATATCTTTTGTTTTTAGGGGTGCCTCAAGGATCTATCCAGGGCCCACTGCTTAAATTCAATTCAATTAAATTCAGTTTATTTGTAAAGCCAAATTTCACAAATTACAAATTTGTCTCGGAGTGCTTTACAATCTGTACACATAGTCATCCCTGTCCCAATTTTGTAAAAATTTTTTTTTAAAACAACTACCTCTTCACGATTTAAAAAAAAATGTTTTGCTACTTCCTGTAGATTATAGTTCCCCAATTTGAAATGTGTGGAAATAAATGTCAATATGTTTTTCAAATCCGAATTAAAAACACAAAGACTTACATTCAGCATTATAAAGAGAAAGACTTACAAAGACTTCATAATACTTTGGAGGACGCTGAAGACCCAGCGTCGCTGCTAAATCACCTTGAAATGACTCGAGAAGGGCATCTCTGCAATGGTGGCTTTCCCCCTTTGAGTAATGGTGGGAGCGATGACCACTGGGGGGGGGGTTTCTAACCCAGTGTCTGATGTGGCTCGGTAGGGGGGGGGGGGGACTCTGGTTCCCCAGGCCTCAGTAATGAACAGTGACATCCAGACATAGTCATGAATCAGAGTGCCGCCGCATGCTTTCATATAGAAGCACATTAATACAGCAGGAGAATGCACTCCCGGGGAAATCAATACGGTTTGATCGGTGGGGGTTTCTACGTGGCTGTTGATGCGTGTGTGTGTGTGGGGGGGGGAGCGAAGCTTTTGAGATTGTCTCAGTAATTAAAGGTGTGATATTGTGTTTGTTATTGATCTGTAAGGCTGTGGATGATGGACAATGGATGATAGCAACTAGTAACAGAATGTGAGAATGTAAACTTCAATCCCAGTAGAGGCATGTTTGTATGTGTGTGTGTGTGTGTGTGTGTGTTGTCCGATCAGCAAGCCAGCGAGCCACTCAAACCCACAACCAAGAGGAGTCCCGCGGAGAGGAGGAGACGGAGGATCGCGAGTGGTGGAGGCTCCGGGTTTACCTGCTTTGTGGATCTTAAGCCAGAAAGCGTTTTCCGACTTGCCTACAAAGTTGGAGGCGCGGCACCAGTACTTCCCGGCGTGCGTCTCTGTCACGTTGGACAGTGTCAACTTACTGTGGGCCTCGGTGTGTTTACTGACAACACTCTGCGGAGGAAGAGAGGCAGTGAGGCCGGGGCAGCGAATTACGAAGAGATCACATGTACACACAAACATATGAAAACACACACACACACACACACACACACACACACACACACAATAAAGCAGACTTTCTGTTTGAGATTAAAAGCATTAAAAAGTAAAACCTGTAAAATATACACAAACACACACACACACACACACACACACAGTGTACTGTACATTGGGAGATTAAAGGCATTGCAACATGTCAATCTCAGAATGTGTGTCTGTGTGCGTAAACACACACAAACCCACACAAACACACACAAACACACCGCTTGTGGCAGGCTCTTCGGCGGAGAAACTGCAGATTAATAATTAAACGGGGCCGAGCACATAAAGGAATAATAATGAACCCCCCCCCCCCCACGCCGGGTGGAACGCTCAACGTTAAACTGTTTTTCCAGGCATCAAAAGAGCGATACAGGCATAAAAAAAATAAAAAAAAGTGTTTCTAAAAGCTCTTGCATGCCCCCCCCCCCCGCCAGCTGTATTTAACTCCCATCGTATATAAATATATATATATATAAATATATATCTGCCACACGTGAGACGTCGCAGAGAGTCTGAATGAACTGTGGGGGCAAACAGATCTCAGTAAATACTGTTTCAATTATGTGGTCGTTGAAAATAGAGCGTGGAGCCGCGGTCTGCCCCCCCCCCCTCCTCCTCTCTCTTTCTCTTGGCCTGTCGGTCTCCCCGTCTCCCCCTCCTTCTCTCCTTCTCTCACTCTTTATCAGGCTGGCACCTCGTTACATTTTACACACAGGTCTCGTTTTTTCAGAAACTTCTTTGCGTAAAAGTGGCGACGGGAATGTCGCGACGTCAGACGTCAGTAACAGATCCCGGCCCGGCTGTCTCCGCTCCTTATGCTCAGCTACCTGGCTTCCTGTTTACTCCTAAATACATAAGAGCAACATCAACCCTCTCATCTACCTCTTGTCAGGAAAGTAAAGAAACTCAAGTCAAACTATTCCTTCATGCTGTGCTGGCTCAGTTTCCCCGACACGTTTGCATTTGTAAACTAGAATGGGCACTCGGTAGAGTGCATACCTTCGCATATCACAAGATTGGGCATTGAATTATGAACATTTTGGCATTAGTTGCATGCCAATTGGATACAAATTGACCGTGCTATGGTAAAAAGAAGATTTTGACCTTTTCATGACCTTTGACCTTGACATTTGACCCGATCGATCCCAAAATCTAATCAAATTCAATTCAATTCAATTCAATTCAGTTTATTTATATAGCCCAATTTCACAAATTACAAATTTGTCTCGGAGTGCTTTACAATCTGTACACATAGACATCCCTGCCCCAAAACCTCACATCGGACCAGGAAAAACTCCCAAATAACCCTTCAGGGGGAAAAAGGAAGAAACCTGGAGGAGAGCAACAGAGGAGGATCCCTCTCCTAGGATGGACAGATGCAATAGATGTAATGTGTACAGAAGGACAGATTTAGAGTTAAAATACATTCAATGAATATGACAGAGTGTATGAATAGTTCATAGTAGGCATATTCCACGATGGAGACCTCCACGATCCATCAGGCAGATGGCGGTGGGGAGGAGGAGGGCGGAGTCTCAACAGGACAGTGGCGTAGTCATGAGCAGGAATTCCACGACCCAGACGATCCATCAGGCAGATAGGATCTATGCCGTCTCATAGGGTCCGATGACCCCATGAGACGTAAAGTCAAAAGGACTTCCGGGAGAAAGCAGAGTTAGTAACGTGTGATTGAGAGATGAAAATTCATCCTTAAGGAGAGAAAAAGAGGAGATAGGTACTCAGTGCATCCTAAAACGTCCCCGGCAGCTATAAGCCTATAGCAGCATATCAAGGGGCTGGACCAGGGCAAACCTGATTCAGCCCTAACTATAAGCTCTGTCAAAGAGGAAGGTCTTAAGTCTACTCTTAAACGAGGTGACTGTGTCTGCCTCCCGGACTGAAATTGGAAGCTGGTTCCATAAAGAGGAGCTTGATAACTAAAGGCTCTGGCTCCCATTCTACTTTTAAGACTCTAGGAACTACAAGTAGTCCCGCATTTAGTGAGCGTAGCTCTCTAGTGGGGCAATATGGTACGACAAGCTCCTTAAGATATGATGGAGCATCACCAATCAAGGCTTTGTAGGTTAAGAGAAGAATTTTAAAAGTGATTCTTGATTTTACTGGGAGCCAGTGCAGAGCAGCTAGTGCAGGAGTGATGTGATCTCTTTTCTTAGTTTTAGTGAGAACACGAGCTGCAGCATTCTGGATCAACTGGAGGGACCTAAGAGATTTATTAGAGCAGCCTGCTAATAAGGAGTTGCAGTAATCCAGTCTCAAGTAACGAACGTGAACCAATTTTTCTGCATCTTTTGAGACAAGATGTGCCTGATTTTGAAATATTACGTAGATGAAAGAATGCAGTCCTTGAGATTTGCTTTACGTGGGAGTTAAAGGACAAGTCCCGATCAAAGATAACGCCAAGATTCTTTACAGTGGTGTTGGATGCCAGGGCAATGCCGTCTACAGAATCCACATCACCAGATAATTGATCTCTGAGGTGCTCAGGGCCGATTAAAATTACTTGGTTTTGTCTGAGTTTAACATCAAGAAGTTGCAGGTCATCCATGTTTTTATGTCTTTAAGACATGCTTGAATTTTACAGAGTTGGTTGCTCTCCTCTGGTTTTATCGATAAATATAGTTGAGTGTCATCTGCATAACAATGAAAGTTTATGGAGTGTTTCCTGATAATATTGCCCAAAGGAAGCATGTATAAGGTAAATAAAATTGGTCCAAGCACAGAACCTTGTGGAACTCCGTGATTAACGTTGGTGGTTATCGAGGCGTCATCGTTTACAAATACAAACTGAGATCGATCTGATAAATAGGATTTAAACCCAATTAGTGCCGTGCCTGAAATGCCAATCGACTGCTCCAGTCTCTGTAACAGGATGTCATGGTCAATGGTGTCGAATGCAGCACTAAGGTCTAACAAGACCAGGACAGAGAGGAGTCCTTTATCTGCTGCCATTAAGAGGTCATTTGTAATTTTCACCAGTGCCGTCTCGGTGCTGTGGTGTTTTCTAAATCCTGATTGAAATTTCTCAAATAAACTATTATGATGTAGAAAGTCGCACAACTGATTTGCGACCACTTTCTCAAGGATCTTGGAGAGGAAGGGGAGGTTAGAGATCGGTCTGTAGTTAGCCAATACCTCCGGATCCAGAGTGGGCTTCTTCAGGAGAGGTTTAATAACAGCCACCTTGAAGGAGTGTGGTACGTGGCCTGTTAGCAGAGACACATTGATAATATCTAATAGAGAGCCGCCAATTAAAGGCAAAACGTCTTTAAGCAGCCCGGATAATAACCAACCATCCCACCAAATTTCATCCGATTCGGTTTAATACTTTTTGAGTTATGCGAGTAACACGCATACAAATAAATAAATAAATAAATACACGGCGATCAAAACTTAACCTTCCGCATTTTCAATGCAAAGGTAATAAAGAAATACATAAAGATTGTATAATAAAGATGATAAAGCTTATAACAGGATCCATCAGTGAGGGTCCCCCGTGCTCACGAACCCACCGCTTCAAGAAATAGATGAAGGCGGCCACGTTAGATTATCTCAGTTCCATCTCCTCCTCCTCTCATTTTCCATCCCTCCCTTCTCCTATTTCTTCCTCGTTGCCTGCGTGAGTCTCTCTCTCTCTCACCCCCTCCCACTCATTCTTGGAGCCTCTCGCCCGCCATCTTTACCCACCACTCTGTCTCTCTCTCTCTCTCTCCCTCCCTGCTGACTTTGCCCTTCCCCGTGTTCCTCAGCTCATTTTTTCCATGGCTTTTTTGGGTGCCTCTTCCCTCTTTCCTCCTCTTCCTCCTCCTCAAACCACGCGACGCAGCACATCTGACGGCCGCGGCGGTTAGACTGAGCCCGTCTCTCTGCCTGCGCCGCCGCCACCACGGCTGCTAACTTAGTCCAAACCAGATGTTTGTTTTATTCCCTCGCTCTCTCTCTCTCTCGAAGGCAGGGAAAAAGAAAAAAGGGAGAGGCTAAATAAGAAAGAAAAAGGCCTTCTTGGGTTCTTCCTCTGCCTCGCCCCACGGTGGGTTTAGGGTGTCGTCCTCTTCGGTGAGGAATGCTTTCTACTTTCTATTCTTGGAGATGAGACCTCCAGGAGCTACTTGATTTTGAGAGGGAGCGCTTGTGATTGAGAAATGCTTTTTATGCATTTCAGGGAGAAAAAAACATCAATGGCTTGAACCAAAAAGCACGAATCAGAACAAATCAGTATTTCATCAACACCTGGAGATGGAGGCTCGCAGCCTTGTGCGTTACTTGATGTAGAACAGAGGAGTTCATTCATAGACACGTCCAGCCAATCAGCAGCAAGATGCAGCATCAGTGAATCACAGCTGGACTGCCAGTGAGGCAGGGATGACTTCAACGTGTCCCACATGTGACCTTTAAGGTGGATTTATGCTTTTCTCAGGGTGATATCTTCTCAGATCGCATCGTTTGGTTTGTACACTAGTTTGGGGTCACTTAGAAATGTCTTTATTTTTCAAAGAAAAGCACTGTTTTTTCAATAAAGATAACATGAATCAAAAATACACACTATACATTGTTAATGTGGTAAATGACTATTCTAGGTGGAAACGTCTGGTTTCTAATGAAATATCTCCAGAGGTGTATAGAGGCCCTTTTACAGCAACTATCACTCCAGTGTTCTAATAGTACATTGTGTTTGCTAATCGCCTTAGAAGACTAATGTCTGATTAGAAAACCCTTGTGCAATTATGCTAGCACAGCTGAAAACAGTTATGCTGGTGATATAAGCTATACAACTGGCCTTCCTTTGAGCTTGAAGTTTGAAGAACAAAATTAATACTTCAAATATTAATCATTATTTCTAACCTTGTCAATGTCTTGACTATATGTTCAATGAAATGTTCAATTCATTTGATAAATAAAAGTGAGTTTTCATGGAAGACACAAAATTGTCTGGATGACCCCAAACTTTTGAACGGTAGTGTATGTCTAACATTTTCTTTCCTCCGTCTGCCCTTTTTACTCTCGGAAACATCAACATGATGCATTTGATCTCGTCTATTATTTGTTTTTAAATTCAATAAGTAAAGTTCAGGGAGACATGTGCACATCATGTAACTAATAGCTAATAATATCAGACGTGTTGTTGATAGACATTCTTTTAACAATGTGAAGACAATTAGTTTGCTAATAGAATCATGATTTAATCGTCTCCTTGTGGAAGTACTTCAGCAATGAACAGGTACAATATATTGGTGGCAAAACCGACAACTGGAACAAAAATCCACCTTTAATTACGGTTTCATTGAATTTAAATCACCCTCACAGTTGCCAAATATTGTCCGACATTAGATACCAAAATGCTTCATCTCCTCTTAAATCTATTGAAAGGGTTTTATAACACACAGATTAGATTATTGCAATGCTCTTTTTACTGGTCTTTTGAAACCGTCAACTGAAAAATGTCAACTTAATAAGAACTGTGCTGCTATTCTTTGAACCCAAACAAGGAAAAGGATGAATAGTGGCCTGGTTTAAGAACAATCCCTTGGCTTAACGTATCTTTAAGTATATATTTGAAGGTTCTGCTCTTCGTGGTTTGGGAGCGACCTACGTTACAGACGCTGTTGTTTTATAGCCCTTCACGAGCTCTCAGATCTCCTCCCGATGTTTCTTTATGACACACAATTATATGCACGAGGGAAAAAAGCAGCACAGCTGTTTTTTGTTTTTTTTAAACTATGCTTCAAAATGATGGAAGACCCTTTCCGAAAGCTGTAAGCGACACGGCCATCGAGAACAATCCGCAGCAACGGCTGATTTTGGCCTCTAATTAATGTCGTTCTAAGCGTCCTTTGTCTTTGTATCGTCTCATTTTATTGTCTTTCTGCATGTGTTGCATTTGTATTTCTATTTGTTTTGTAAAACTCTTTGAGATAATTCTCAGTATGAAAGTTCAGGATGAAACAACTTATTATTCTGTATTATTTACTATTCAAACTGAAGCGGTGCAGGTGCACACACACCTGGTTTACAGCGTTATCATTAGGTTCATGATGCTGCCGTTAAAGTGCAGGCGAGGCTTTCCGTTCCCATGACGACGGCGTACGAGCTCGTCGATCACGTGCTGCCGTGAAAGGAGCCCGTGCCCCCCCCCCTCCCCCCGCAGACCCGCCGACTGTCCACACTCATTCAACCAGACATTTAGGGGGCGTTCATGAGGAGTGAAATCATCACAGGTTCAAATCTCCGCCCGGCGACAGCCGCCCACCTTCAGGATGTTGACGTAGGGAACGCCGTCGGGGCCGTAGCGGCTGCCGTTGACCTCGATGTGCTTCAGCCACTGGATGTGCGGCTGGGCGTCGCTGTACACCTTGCAGTGGAACTCCACCTCGCTGCCCACCTCCACCGTCTGATTGGCTGGCAGGCCCGCCTGGAGGATGGGCCTGTGGGGCGAACGCTCTGTGGGGGGGGGGGAGCACAGAGTCATCATCACGGGAATGACGCCGCAGGAAATGAAGATGTTCGTTCACGCAGAAGCAGCAGTGAGAGTCGTCGTTGTTGTTGTTGTTGTTGTTTACCTAGCACATCCAGCTGGTAGGTGTGGGTGATGGCGCCGTACTTGTTCTGCACCACGCAGGTGTAGTTGCCCCGGTCCGACGGCACGGCGCTCTCCATCACCAGACTCCACTGCTGGTGTCTCAACTGGTGGTGGGGGGGGGGGGGGAGAGAGAGAGAGAGAGAGGAGAGGGAGAGGGAGAGAGAGAGAGAGGGAGGGAGAGAGAGACAGAGGGAGAGGGAGGGAGAGAGAGGGAGAGGGAGGGAGAGAGAGAGAGAGGGAGGAAGAGAGAGAGAGAGAGAGAGAGAGAGAGGAGAGAGACAGAGAGTGAGAGAGAGTGAGAGATAAGAGAGAGAAAGGAGAGAGAGAGAGAGAGAGGAGGAGGGAGGGAGGAGGAGAGAGAGAGAGAGGAGGAGGGAGAGAGAGAGAGAGAGAGAGAGAGAGGAGGGAGGAGAGAGAGAGAGAGAGAGAGAGAGAGAGAGGGAGGGAGGAGGAGGAGGAGGAGGAGGAGAGAGAGAGAGAGAGAGAGAGAGAGGGAGGGAGGGAGGGAGAGAGGGAGGAGAGAGAGAGAGAGGAGAGAGAGAGAGAGGGAGAGAGAGAGAGAGAGAGAGAGAGGGAGGAAGAGAGAGAGACAGAACAGTCAGCATATGTCATTGCAACACATCTAAATAATCTGTAAAGGATGCTGACCCTATTTCAAGAAATCTCAGGGGGTGAGGGGCGTGTTGAGGGGGAGGTGAGGTGAGGGGGTTGAGTGGGGGGGGTGTTGTGTTCTCAGGGCTGACAGACGGCTGCTTATCCTGGATATTTCCACTTGTGATATCCATCCTGTCATCTCAAGTTCATGCATATACCTCAGGACTTAAAAACATCATCTTTCCACCTCACCACCTCACCGAGGCTGAAGTGGAGACCCGCGCCTCTCAGAGGAGGAACACACTAATCCTCGCCAGCATCACATCTCCTCGCCTCCCTCCTTTGACTTCCTTTCGGTTTGAAACATCAGGGCGGCCATGTTTACCGAGCCGTTTACCCGTTTGAACAAACATAAATGGAACAAAAAAAGAAAGAAAGAGGTGCTGGTTGACGCAGAGCATCAAGTGAGACCGCTCTCGTCCGATGAGGCGTCTGCTGCAGACTTTGGATCAGATCTTAAAAAGAACCAGGAGAGACTCAAGAAATCCTCAAGGTGCAGGATTACTTTACAAGTTGCTAAACAATGATGGCAAGAGTGAAAATAGATGATGAATCTCTTAACCCTCCTGTCACCTTCAAATGTACGAACATCTTTTACCCTCGGGGTCAATTTGACCCCAGCAATTAAAACCTCCAGAAAATTATTAGAATTAATATTGTTTCCCAAGTTTAAGTGTGAGGTACTTTATGTTTGTTTGTTGATACCTAAATATCCCATTAAATAAATTAAAAAGTTGATATTTCTTATATGTTTTACAGCCCGGGGTCAAATTGACCCTAAAGAACACCGATGGGTACAAGTTGTGTTCAGGACTTTGAAAACATATCATCGTGGGAATTTGCTGTTTTCCCAGTTGTCCCCAATAAATTAGGAAAAGTCGTGAAATATGAAGCAAAAAAATTTATTTCATTTTTCTAGAGACGTTAAACATTGAATGGGATCAAATTGATCCCAAAAGTAAGAGGAGGGTTAACTTCATGTCCTTCCTGCAGTGCCAGATCCTCTTGTGATGAGAGCGAGTCGCGAGTCTGCTCAGAGTGGAAACACGCGGCGAGCGCCGAGCGAACCGCCTCGGAAAGAAAAGAGGAGGCCGGAGCGGGCGACGTCAACAGAGAGGCTTTTCGGGGCGGAACACTCGGCATCACCTGCGTCGGAAGAAAAAATGTTCCGACCCGGAGAGGGCTCCGTGTTTTCAGACGTTTTAACCCCGCGCGTTTCAGGTGGGAGGCCATTCACAGAAGCTCTATGTGTGGAGGTCAAGGGTCACTTTGTTATACACTCCCTCTCTCTCTCTCTCTCTTGGAGGCACATGCGGAAAACAATGTAACTACTGTAAATATTATGCTCGTGTATGCTTTCTTTTTCCTTCCATTCGCCCCGCTCAACACTGGCAAATGTTTTTTGGTTTAAAAAAAAAAAAAAATCTCGAGCGGCCGGCTCCACCCCGTCTGCCCCTCTCAGAGCCGGGGAGTCAAACTGGAGTCAATGGCTGCTCTCATGAGCAGATGAGTGACGCCTTCTGCTGCTGCGGTCGCTGAGCACAGAGGAGGAGGAGGAGGAGGAGGAGGAGGAGGGGAGGGAAGCTAGAAGGTGGTAAAATGTAAAATACGAGCTGAAGCCGATGCTCAGCCGAAGCCAAGACCACCAACAGGAACAGCCTGAGATCAGGGCTGCGGTCTCATTCGGCTCTCCGTATGATAATAACAAAGTTTCATCATAACACAAAGCCTCGGGAAGGTACTTCAGTTCTCCGCTTCTCTTGAGGTACGGCTGCTTTGAAGTACCTTCAACTCCACTCAACGTAACCGACGGCTCACACGATTTAAGGTTTTCTCGTTTCGCTGACGAGGAAGAAACGGTCGACGTTGAGCTCTGAAAGCCAGACGGTGTCGGCTCAGGAGAGTAAAACGTGTATTTTTTGATACAATCTGTGATCCTTCAACTTCAAACTGGAGCTCCGAGTATTTAATAATTTCACCGTTTGCAACTCCATGTTTTTGGCATTCATAAATCTTCACGATAAGAACTTTTCTCCAGCCATTGTCAAAGTTAATACAACTTTCTAAATGTCTTTTATTTCATCTTAAAGCAAGACCGTGGAGCTTTTGAAAAAGGAAAACAACATTTCATTCCATTTACAAATGAAAAGTTGAGATTCATAAGCATTATACTCCTACAGCATGACGTGTGCCGGTACGACCGGTAGTTTATGGAGGTTCAATTATCGCTTGCTATAAAACTAAAAGTGCAGATTAGAAAATTATTGATTACCCGCTATCCCATGACGGTCGTGTATGGGAACTGTGGCCACTTTCAGCAGATATAGTCGAGGAATGCATCTTTCAAATTCAAGAAATCTGGTGGTAATAATGAACTGTGAGTGACATTTTCACTTTAATTCTCCTCCGTCTTTCCCTCAGCACATTTAATTACTTTTTTATACAAGCCACTTGCTTTTATGACCATGTTACATTGGCTAACCCCCGTTGAACCTGCAGCATTAGTCCCCGAACGTGATAATCCAATCCATTCCAATCACGCCAGATTCCAAACAGAATTACATTATTAAGGAGCTTATGTCGGAGTCAGAGGAGGCTTTAAAGGTTTTAGGGCTTATGGGAACGGACGGGGGAGTTTCACATTGCCAAAAGTGTGCATCTGAAGGAGACATTTAATCACCACAGAGGAAAAGAGAGAGGGGGGGGGAGTTTGGGATTTGTAATGCAGCATTTTGTGCATGAATTATCTTGAGACAAATAAAGTAATCGGCTTCATCTCAACATACTTTTGTATGCCATGGAAAACCGTGAGGTGAGCTCCCCCCATTGGCGGAGCCTTTCGCTTATTTGAATCAAAACAAGAGGCCCCCGGCTCAACCGCCAGCTCAAGTGGTTCATAAAGGAGCCGACCATTTTTTGCAGTGTATACAGTCGTCTGAGAAAACACAGGAAGCTCCGCTCCCTTTACAGTCCGAACGCTCCGTCTTCACCTCGCAGAATAGCCCCGTCAAAACAAAAAGTGACCAGAATGTATGACTTTGTCGGAGCGCCCCAGATCTGCGCTACCGTCTGACTCGACCTCCAGAGAAAGCGGGAATAGAGAGAAGGGGCCCCGAGGGGCCCGTTGCCCCGAGTTTGTCTCTCCGTGCTGCTGCGGAAAAGTCTGTAAAACTGGAAGTGTGAGATTTCAGAGGAGGAAAAAAAACAAATAACCAGGATAATGTGTCTTTTTTGAGAGCCCTTGGTGTATTTGTGTAAAACAACAGAGGGGGGGGGGGGGGTGAATGACCGTGGAAGCTCTCAAATTAAAGTCCAAAAATAATCTTGCAAAGTGTAGAAATTCCTAAGCGGCCTTCAGAGACTCACAATCGGGTCTGTGTTAAAGTCGGACTGGAAAAACATGGATGTAAAGTGCTTAAAGTCTTAAAAAGTCACCGTGTGGCGCCCGTTTAAGAGCCCCGGGTTTGGAAACCTGTCAAAACAGGGATTGGAGAGTCAGTTCGGGCCGAGCGACCCGGACGAGGCGAAACAATCACGACATTGTCCCCTTTTGTCCGGCCCGTGCCGCGGCGGGTCGGCGCCAGGACAATGCAGCGCTCCCAGTACAACAGCATCGGCGCTGGCTTTCAAAGGCAAGGCCGCCTCAATAGGCCGGCGACACGCCCATCCCTCCCCACCTCCATCTGATGGCCCAATAGAGAGGTGACCTTTGACCTTTAGTGATTGAGATGTTTTGTACTCAAGTTGTGATCGATTCAGCATGTGCGAGAGCATCGAGACCAGTGGGCCCCAAACTATGGCCCGCGGGCCGGATACGGCCCGTCTCCACATCTGGCCCCCTGATTTTTTTCGGAATAATGGCGACTTATTATTTATTTCACAAATAGTGTTATTTATTTCCTGACTTCTTTCTTTGAAGATCCCAGAGAGGGGTAATTAATTATTATTCATTTCACAAATAGTGTTTTTTATTTCCTGACTTTTTTTCTGTGAAGAACCCAGAGAACAGAGAGGGTTATTGGGTTATTATTTATTTCACAAATAGTGTTATTTATTTCCTGACTTTTCTCTGTGAAGAACCCAGAGAGGGGTAATTAATTATTATTTATTTCACAAATAGTGTTATTTATTTCCTGACTTTTTTTTCTGTGAAGATCCCGGAAAGGGTTATTAATATTTGGTGATGTGGCTTTCTGGAAAACAATACATGTTTACATTTAGGCACCCCTGCGATCGTCTGTTACAAACTGACCCCCATCAGAGAAGGGACAAGGTATGTGGCCCTCACAGGAAAAGGTTTGGGGACCCCTGATCGGGAACATCAAACCGTCCGATGGAAGCAGAAGAAAGAGAAACGTGTTGAATGCAGCGCGACACTTTCTAGGAAACGTCACCGACTGTGAGAAACTCTTTTTTAGAGAATATATTACACCCAAAAACATGGAGGTGGAGAGAGAGAGTCTGAAAACTGCACATATTCACTTATTAATAGGTGCTGTGTTATCGTCCTGCTCCGATGTGAGGGCTGGGGTCAGGCTGGGGTCAGGCTGGGGTCAGGGATGTCTGCGTGTGCACATTGTGAAGCACTCGGAGACACATTTGTCGTTTGTGATTTTGGGCTGTACAAAATAAACTGAATTGAATTGAATAACATTATAATATAATATATATATAATATTTCATTGTTAAATATCACCGCTATCGTGGATACTGGTGTATTATATATCAGACATAACATCTACAAAGAGAAACACGACTGTGTGTCACATCATTTCGAGTGATTTTAGGCCTTTATGGAAGATGAAGAACAAAGCCGAACGCGGAGCATCCTCTGAACGGCCACCCGGCTCCACTGGGAGGCCACCAGGTGTTTCTGTAGGGGGGTAATGGGCCTTAATGGTTGGTAACTTTCATCTCTTACTGGTGCAGATCGGACGGCACTTAAGAGTAAACGACACGCCGTGCTGAGCGGAGGGGACTCCATTGTGCAGTTAGTCACACACACACACACACACACACACACACGCACGCACACGCAGCCCTGAGAGACGGGTGACAGAATCATCCCGTCACACGTCCAAACGTAAAAAAAAACTAAATAAAAAAAAACTAAAATCAGTCGCGGTCGCGATTCATTCAGCGGAAATTAACCACGGCTGTGGAATCAGAAACGATCTCGTCATTTCAAGCCGGCTTCACCTTGAGGACCCCGTCGGAGGAAGAGAGTCTTGAGACGGCCATTGTGAGGCTGTCATGACCCCCCCCCCCCTGTGCCCCCTCCCAGTCCCGCAAGATGAACTCATCACTGGCAGATGTGAGGCGGGGTGACACCGCCGGCCTGAATGCACCGCGACAGAAGTCTGACAGTTGATGACTGCATTCGGTTGTACACGCGCCTGTGTGTGTGTGTGTGTGTGTGTGTGTTCGCACGACGACGATTCAATCTACAGCCGGTTAGTTCGCTTGTCATCCGTCTTTATTTCGCTCCTCGTAAATATTTCGAACAACAATGTGTTGGGAGTCTGACTCCCTGACAGTATTTTCTGTTTGACGCTAAAAATCTATTTTGCGGACAAAAGGAGGCGTTTGATGTTTCCACAGAGCCGTGTCGTTGGCGTGTGCGGCGTCAGCCACCAAGACTCAAAGGACAAAGACTGGAGGATAAAAAAAGATCTGCAGAAACATCGAAGTAAGGGATCGCTGAATATCATACGGCTTATTACACCACCGACGAAAGAAATCAATACTTTGATGCAAAATAGAGAAGAGAGCGGACCGTAGAACGACCGATCAGAAGGGAGAACTCAGCAAAGCCGTGTCATGAACACTGAAGAATCAGGCGCTTCTCGTGGCGTTTGAGTGGCAGGTGATTTCTGGGTAACGCAGTTCACAAACACCGGATCTGATGACTATGTTAGACGTTAAGTGACAACATCAGAGTATTAGACGCATCGATTGGAGATAATGTGACTTGATTGTTGATGCTCATGCGCAAACGTCCGAATTATCTCTGAGAACATTACTTTAAGAAGAATTAAATATGCTTGGTTAAATGACTGAGCACTGAAAGATGAAACGCTCTTTGTTCTGGACAGTTGAGCCGAATGTGTCGCCGGGTGGAGGTGGGCGGGGTGTGAAGCGGTTACCCCTGACCCCTCTGAAGCCAGGCCATGTCACGGGCTTGTCTGTCACCCAGCACCCTGATTCTATAGAGGGTGACCTCTCCGTTCACCCCCCCCCCCCCCCCCCCTGGAGGCCAACAGCGGCCACATGGCTAACTGGATTGTAAAGAGGCTCCGGGACAGAAGGGAGGGGGGGGGTGTGGTGGATATCTCGATAAAGACACACAGAGGAACGTCTCAATAACGGACGCCTCCGATCGTACATCTCCATCACGGTGCGGGACTTTGTTCGAGAGACTTTTCCGGTGCTAGATTTGGATTTAACGTGTTATAACTGTGCGTACACTCAAAGAAATGACTCATTGTGTCATGATCTGGAGTTTGTGTTTTTGTGTCTTGTTTGGAAGTCCTTGTGTCGTCTGTCTCCCTGTGATTGGCTGCCCTGGCCCTGATTGTTTCCTTCTGTGATTGCTGGCCCCGCCCTCATTGTGTCCACCTGTGTCTCGTTCCCCGTTGTCCAATCCTCTCACCTTGCCTGTGTATGTAAACCCTGTTCGTCTCATTCCCAGTGTGGCTTCGTACTGTTTGGTCCGTGTGTTTTGTCATCCTGTTCTGGTTTCTTGGAGTAAAGATTGTTTTGTGCAATAATGTCGGCGTTTGGGTCCTCTCGTTGCGACAACCTGTCGCACGCTGATGACAGAACGAAGCCACCAAGAATGGACCCAGCCTTCAGTTTCCACTGCACGGTTCCTGCCGGGCCAACTAAGTTTCAGGTACTTCTGGAGGAGATGTGGAGTCCCTCCGGGCCCGTGGTCCTGTGCCGGCTCCAGTCCCGATGTTCCGTCTCAGGCTCCAGACCCTGAGGTTCCAGTCCACGATGTTCCAGTCCCGGTGTTCCGTGGCGGTTCTGGTCTGGCCAGCCTTCCATGAGGTGCATCTCCACAACATGTGAGTCCCTCCGGCCCTTGGCCCTGTGCGCCAGTCCCGATGTTCCGCCACAGGCTCCAGACCCCGAGGTTCCAGGTCTCGATGTTCCGGTTCCGTCACAGGCTCCGGACCCTGAGGTTCCAGTCGCGGGTCCAGTCCACGAGGTTCGTTCCAGTCCCGAGTTCCGCCACGGTTCCAGTCCACGATGTTCGCCACAGGCTCCAGACCCCGAGGTTCCAGTCCACGATGTTCTGGTTCCAGTCCCGTGTTCCGCCGGCTCCAGTCCACGAGTTCGGTTCCGTCCCGGAGTTCCGCCACGGTTTCAGTCCACGATGTTCGGTTCCGCACAGGCTCCAGACCCTGAAGTTCCAGTCCCGATGTTCCAGTTCCAGTCCCGGTGTTCCGCGGCTCCAGTCCCTGGGTTTCCGTCACCGTTCCAGTCCCTGGTGTTCCGTCCGGCTCCAGTCCCCGTGTTCCTCCTTCCCACCCGGCCCTGGTTCTCCTCATCCGCCTCCGTCCCGGTCAGTCACTCCCGTCCGTCATCCCGGTTCCCGTGACCGTCCGTCCAGCCCTGGTTCCCATGTCCCGCCTGGTCCTGGTCCCACAGAGCCCCCATCCCAGACCCGGTACCCTGGACTTCCTCTCCTGAGCGGTCCCTAGCTCCCCTGTCCTCCGGCCCGCCTCCAGAGCGCCCTCGGCCTGGTTATCGTCCTGCGGCCCGCCCCGGACTGCTTCTGCAGCCTTGGACCCTCCTCCGCCTCCACCCACCCTTGTGGAACAACAGAATTGGATTCGTCCCTTGAGGGGGGGATACTGTCATGATCTGGAGTTTGTGTTTTTGTGTCTTGTTTGGAAGTCCTTGTGTCGTCTGTCTCCCTGTGATTGTCTGCCCTGGCCCTGATTGTTTCCTTCTGTGATTGCTGGCCCCGCCCTCATTGTGTCCACCTGTGTCTCGTTCCCCGTTGTCCAATCCTCTCACCTTGCCTGTGTATGTAAACCCTGTTCGTCTCATTCCCAGTGTGGCTTCGTACTGTTTGGTCCGTGTGTTTTGTCGTCCTGTTCTGGTTTCTTGGAGTAAAGATTGTTTTTGTGCAATAATGTCGGCGTTTGGGTCCTCTCTCGTTGCGACAACCTGGACTGCGCATGACACATTGGATGAACTCAATTAAAGTGTTGGCAGGTTTTCCATCCAATAATTATATCCAACTCAAATTTAGCACATCAGTGCAATAAAATGTAATTAAGTTAGTCCAACTCATTTGTATCAAATACATCTAAAATAAAATAACGATATTCATTAAATTAAATTAATTTGTGTTCGTCCAATTCAAAATATAAACTAACTAACAAAATATGCAAACTCCACACAGAAGGAACGCCTCGACTGGGAATTGAACCCACGGCCCTCTGGCTGTGAGGCGCCGTGGCTCCGGAAAGTTCTGCATGGCAAGATAAGGTGAGCGGGGTGGAAAGTAAGTGGTTTCCTTTATGGGATTTAGGTGAATTTACCCTTTCACCCAATTAAAAAAAAAAAAAGTTAAGCCGGAGAAACCGTTTCTGAAAAGAAGGGCAGCAGAAAATATGACGATAAAACACGTTCCGATCGTGTGCAGCCGCGTCGTTCTGTTTTCTAGCGCCGCGCACCGACCGACGGCGCCGGCGTCAAACCAGCGCGCGCCTCGAATAACACCGGGGGGGGGGACACCCACACGCTTTACAACGCCTGGGTGGCCTCCGCCGGAGCCAAGAGCGACCCGCCGAGCTACACAGAGCGGGACACGTGAAGGAATGCGCTTCTGACAACGCCAACGGGACGCCACGGACGGCCAGCTACACATATCTCTCTCCGATCACACATGCAGCAGCCCAGAGAAAATAATAATCATAATAATAACTTAACTCGAGTCAAGGAAAACTACGTCTGTGCGGGAACTTTTTATACAACATTTAATGCGTGGTTATCATTTGAAACCGTTTGAAATAATTCGAGTACGGACTCGTTCTAGACGTACCGCTCAATGCAATTACGCTCAATGAGCCGCTTGTTGCGGTGATATAAACGCCAGCGAGCGCACAAACAAGTGTGACCTTCAAAAAGACACACACCGACATCCACGATGCCGAGGAGGCTTTGTGATTAACTCTAAACTCGTGACTCGTAATAATAACTTTATGTATATAGCACCTTTTAAAAGCAATGTTTACAAAGTGCTCCACAGAGAATCAAAGCAAAACAAGTGGAATAGCAAGAAACCAATATTACATTTAAAAGTATATATTACAATTAAAAATAAAATGGAAAATAAAAATAAATAAATAAATTAAAAACCAAATAAATTAAAAACAGACACACTAAATTAGGGGAACCAAAGTCATGCATTAAAAGACGAGATCACTTAAAAGCTGTTCTATAAAAATGGGGTTTAAGAAGTGATTTAAAAGAAGTTACTGATTCTGCGATTCGACTTGCAACTAATAGGGAGAGCGGGGATCGAACCGACGACCTCGGGGTTGCAGGACGACCCCCTGACCCCTCTGAGCTGCAGCCGCCCCAACATTCCACAGTTGGAGAAAGTTTAAGGAAGAGAAGACAGAACTCACGATTGGTTTCCTTTAGCAGAGACGACTCTCTGTCCAAACTGAACCCACTTAGTGCGTTTAAGTGCAATAATACATTTCTAAACTTCTTTCACTTCGTCCTGAAAAGTAATCTGGAGCGTCTCCAACCGTCCTTTTGATCCTTTGACTTTGTTATTGGCAGCTTTAGTGGTAATTTTCATTAGAAACACACATTTCAAATTATTAGGATATAAAGAGTTTATGTTTCATTCAATATTGCATTTGATTAAAAAAAATATCTTAGCATTAGTAAGTAATTCTGTATTATAAAATGTCTTAAGAAGTTGAACTAGTCGTGATTCCCTCTCTGATGTCTTTTGCTAATCCTGTGAAAACATCTCCTTCAAACAAGCGGATTTATTCAAGTTTCTCGGCAAGAACTACGTTTGACAAGATGCATTTGAACGCCTCACGATCGATAACGTTATAATTTAACTCGTTTCATAACCCGACGCAACTTCCTTTAACGTTGGCCGTCCGCCAGCTCTCGTCCTCCTTTATACCTCGCGCTCACATTCATATCTTCACGCGGCACCAGAAAAACAATCTCTATTTTTGTCATTTTCTGCACAGAAAGGACACTCATGGATGAGAGAGAGCAGTCAGAGGTTTGGTGAACAGATGGAATAAACATCCCGGCGATGAGACCGGGATTCTTACGCTGTCGACAACGCGGCCGCAAACTTTATCAGCAAATCATCCGGCGTCCTAAACGTGCGAAAAGTTGCTGTCGGGGAGCCACTCAGAGGGTCCGGAGGGCTGGTGACAGGTGTGTGTGTGTGTGTGTGTGTGTGTGTGAGAGAGTGGGGACAGAGGGAAGGAGACAACTGCTGTTGGTCTGCTGGGAGCAGATGTTGGAGATCTCTGTAAACTGTTAATAGCTGCAGGATCTCATTACATTTAACTCTTTAAATGCCAAACCTCCACCGGGGAGGGGGGGGCGTCTCTCACTGCCGCCGGCCGCCGTGCGGACAGCTGAGGTCAGTTTGAGTTTCACGCGTCCTGCTTATTGTCTTCGTCACAAAGTGCTCCACCGGGGGGGGGGGGGGGCAATTCAGCGTCACAAAAATCAAAAAGAAGCTCATTTTTTTTACATTGTAAATGGGACCGATGTTTACACTGGAACTGTGGGGAAATGTGTAATGACTGTAAAATCCTCGCAGGTGAATTGTCTCCCCTCAGCATCGCCTTTTGTTTGTTTGTTTGTTTGTGTATTTTATTCAGTCAACCAAATCAAATACAATACAATATTATCCTATATAATATACAAAAGAGAAAGACTGAAAAGGTATAGGTTGAAGCAAAACATGCTTATAAATATCCTATCCTAAATTGAAATAAATCAACCTTATTAAAGCAGAGTGAGGACTGAGAGGGGGGGGGGGGCATTCCACATCAGACCGGCTTTTCTAACCGTTTTCAACCTTTCCGCGTCGCAGAGCGCCTCCCGGGTCCCGCTCCGCGAGCGACACGAACGCCTCGAGACGAAGACTTAATTCAGAGCAACAATAAAACCCGTCCGACATCGTTGGCGTTTCTTTTCTCATTGCCGTGACCTTTCGCAGGCTCCCCGGAGCTGTCGGACTTTACCCACCGTAGTTATTATCATCTCAACAGGGAGACGGCAGGGGGGGGGGGAAGTGAGTGCAGTTCGCGGCGCTAAAGGTAGCATTAATTAAATAGTTGCCTCGCAACTATTACCAACATTAAAAAGCAGCAACATGCTAAAAAAAACAGTCGAGCCTCGAGACGAGGGCGGGACGAGCGCGGGAACAATGAGCCTCCCCGGGCCTCGTTGCATCCCTCATGTCATCGCGTTTGAGTTTATTTTGAACCAAAACACAGGTTTGGACTGTTTGAATTCCGATCGTCTCACCGCACCGGGTTTGTCTTTTCATCCCACGGCTCCGTCAGAGGAACACAAGAGTAAACCGAGCCCCGCGACTTGAAGCACGAGAGCCCGGTGTTTAGAGAGGATCCGACGAGCAGCTGTTTGCCGCGCTGCATTACCGGCAGCGGCGAGTGGTCACGCACTCTCGTTTTCGGCACGGCAGTCGGACTCCCTGGATGTATTTTCGGTGAGTTGTGGAGGTGGGTGGGGGGCGGGGGGGTCTAAGAGCAGCTCGAGTTCCAATGAGGACGTCCGGCTCCGCGATGCGTTCTCTGACCTTTATTCACCGTGGGAAGATCCACCTCGCATGAGTGCTCTTTCAGCTTCACACTCCACTTCCACTTACGGTATTTCACACCGGGGTAGCATCGCGTCGCTCACACGGATCGACTGACGGACACGCAGCAGCGCTGCCGGACGAGGGATTAAGATGCCTTGCTAAAAAGGCACGCGGGCGGCAGCTCGAAGTTGGGGCGGAGCGTCCTCGATGCGAGGCCTTCGATCGCGGCTCCCCTCGCACCCTTTAGGCGTCAACAAGTCCTCTCACCTTGATACCTCCCATCCGCTGCTCTCCCTTGAACTCTTTGCCGTTCTTCAGCCAGTGGATGCTCGGCGTCGGGTTTCCGGACGCGGCGCAGCGGAACTTGACGGTGTTGGCGGCCGGAACGGCCAGGAGCTTCTTGTCCATCCGGTCGGGCCTCGTCCAGTACGGAGCTTCTGTTGGGGAAACACAAAACGCTCGAGTCAAGGGAAACTACGTCTGTGCGGGAACTTTTGAGACAACATTTAATGCGTGGTTATCATTTGAAACCATTTGAAATAATTGAAGTATGGACTCGTTCTAGACGTACCGCTCAATGCAATTACGCTCAATGAGCCGCTTGTTGTGGTAATATAAACGCCAGCGAGCGCACAAACAAGTGTGACCTTCAAAAAGACACACACCGACATCCACGATGCCGAGGAGGCTTTGTGATTAACTCTAAACTCATGACTCATAATAATAATAATAACTAGAACGGGCACTCGGTAGAGCGCATTCCTTCGCATATCACAAGATTGGGCATTGAATTATGAACATTTTGGCATTAGTTGCCAATTGGATAAAAATTGGCCGCGCTATGGTAAAAATAAGACCTTTTCATGACCTTGACCTTGACCTTTGACCCAATCGATCTCAAAATCTAATCAAATGGTCCCCGGATAATAACTAATCATCCCACCAAATTTCATGCGATTCGGTTTAATACTTTTTGACTTATGTGAATAACACACACGCACGCATACAAATATACGGCGATCAAAACATAACCTTCCGCATTTTCAATGCAAAGGTAATAATAACTTTATTTATATAGTACCTTTAAAAACAATGTTTACAAAGTGCTCCACAGAGAGTCAAAGCAAAACAAATGAAATAGCAAGAAACAAATATTACATTTTAAAATATATATTAAAATAAAAATAAAATGTAAATAAAAAATGAATGAATAAAAAAATTATTAAACACAGACAAACTAAATTAGGGGAACCAAATTTCTGCATAAAAAAACTGGATCACTTAAAAGCTGTTCTTCATATTCATGGACAACTTGTCTTATCTGTATTCAAATGTTTAAGCCCTCTTGTTTCTAAAGCACCTCAAATTAAATGAACACTCTTTGTGAAATCCTCAGTCGTGTTTATCATCCAGAAGTTCAACTTGATTACCAAAAATTCAGAGATGCACAACCAAGTGCAGAGACCGATGTCGGAGCCGTTGCGCACAACGTGGTTACGTCGTTTTCTGTGGCGTGAAGCTGAAGTCTCGTGAGGGGAAGTCCCAGTCAGGCCAGAAGTCCAAACCATTTATATCCCAATCCTGACAATGAAAGCGTTCCCCTTTAAAGTGTGAATGAGTCCTTTTGATGCACAAGCGTCTCTACTTTCAGGTCTCCAGCCCTCGCGTCTGTGGCTCTGCCCAGATGTCCCACTTTCAGATGAGGACGGATCAGTTTTCCATTTTCTGGTATAATCTGAGATCAGAGAGATGTTCGGGGAAAGGCCCTCCAGGAATTCATCGTAACATGTTTCAGTAATGGCTCAAAGATGGCGAGGCGGTCCAACTCGCCCAGTCTTCAAGTCGGTCCCCATCTTGGACGAGTTGCGGATGTGAGGCCGCGCCCTCTCTGCAGGTCGTGAACACGCGACCTGCAGCCGTTTGGGTCTCCGCCGTCAGGCCCTCGTCCCCGAGAAGGTTCGAGACGCGCAAACGGTTATAAGAAACAGTTAAACGGAGGACACAAAGCGAAACGTCACCGGGACCCAAACAACAGCCCCCCCCCCCCCCCCCGGCCACAATGCAGGAGTTCAGTCCAATCGTCCGATTCCTGAGCGCTGGTAAAAAAACAACGACTGTCGGAGCGATTTATTGAGTTGTATTGAGGAGACGGCGGACAAAGAGAGAGAGGGGCCTCTTGTTGCTGCAGCGAGGCTCACACACTGAGTGAGAGTGTGTGTGTGTGTGTGTGTGTGTGTGTGTGTGTGTTTCCTAGGACAAAAGCTGGGGAAGAGGCTGACCGGTCATCAGATGTCTCTTTTACTTTCAAAAAGCAGCAGGAGAGAGAGAGAGAGAGAGAGAGAGAGAGAGAGAGAGAGAGAGAGAAGCTAATTAGCATCTCAATGTCTGCGCTTTTGTGTCTGTGTGTGTGTGTGTGTGTGTGTCTGTGTGTGTGTTGTGTGTGTGTCTGTGTGTGTGTGTGTGTGTGTTGTGTGTGTCTGTGTGTGTGTGTGTGTGTGTCTGTGTGTGTCTGTGTGTGTGTGTCTGTGTGTGTCTGTGTGTGTGTGTGTGTGTCTGTGTGTGTCTGTGTGTATGTATGTGTGTCTGTGTGTCTGTGTGTATGTGTCTGTGTGTGTGTATGTGTCTGTGTGTGTGTGTGTGTGTATGTGTGTGTGTCTGTATGTGTGTGTGTCTGTGTGTGTATGTGTGTGTGTGTGTGTCTGTGTGTGTGTGTGTCTGTCTGTGTGTGTCTGTGTGTGTGTATGTTTGTGTGTATGTGTGTGTGTATGTGTGTGTGTATGTGTGTGTCTGTGTGTGTATGTGTGTGTGTCTGTGTGTATGTGTGTGTGTGTCTGTGTGTATGTCTGTGTATGTGTCTGTGTATGTCTGTGTGTATATATATGTGTGTGTCTATATGTGTGTGTGTGTATGCGTGTCTATATGCGTGTCTATATGTGTGTCTATGTGTGTCTATGTGTGTCTATATGTGTGTCTGTGTGTGTGTCTGTGTGTGTGTGTGTGTTGTCTGTGTGTGTGTGTTGTGTGTGTGTCTGTATGTGTGTGTTGTGTGTGTGTTTCTGTGTCTGTGTGTGTCTGTGTTTGTGTGTGTTTGTGTGTGTCTGTGTGTGTCTGTGTGTGTTTTAACGAGCCCAAAGTAACCCACATGGGCGTGTTCTGATCTCATCAGGACGAGGTGACTCAGGTGGACTCAGTTGATTCCCCAGGTAGAACCTGGTTCTGATAGAGAGCCGGTCTCATGGGTGAGAACCCGGCGCTGTGACATCCGTCCTGCTCTCTTCAGAAGTCACGGAGGGAGATCTCCTTCTCTTCCTGAAATCACACTTTACTCTCGCTGTCACAAACACAATACAGCCCAACAAGCAACACAGGAAACAGCAGAACGTCAGGAGGCTAACAGCAGGTAATCCACGAGCTAATCCACGAGCTAATCCACGAGCTAATGGTTTAGCCGCAAATGCATCCGAACGATTTTGTCTGCTCGAGAAAAACTGTCATCGTCCGGCGTCTGAGAGCATCGAGAAGGAGCCGATCAGACTTATGGATACGCTCCCTAGAGGTCGCTCAGAGGGGAGGGGCGTCTCCCCTGTGGTCGTCTCTCGTTGTGCGTCTACTTATCTAAACGCTTTTGGCTGTTCTGAAATATTTCAGACACATTTCTTCTTTTTTTGGCTCCCGCCATCAAACTTTGGCTTCATCTTCACGGAATAATTACAACCAGACCAGGAGAGACTCAGTGAAGAGAGCCACATCGTCTGAGAGAGCAAACACACACAGCGTGACTTCACTCTGTGAACCCTGTGCGTGTGTGTGTGTGTGTGTGTGGTTGTGTGTGTGTGTGGTTGTGTGTGTGTGTGGTTGTGTGTGTGTGTGTGTTTACACACTGCAATGGAGCAGCTGAACATCGCTCCCTGCTTGAGTTAGACTCCCCAGCTCGCCGAGGCAAATGATCTCGACGTGCAACCACACACACACACAAAATCACAACCACACACACAAACACAAACAAAATCACAACCACACACACAAACACAAAATCACAACCACACACACAAAATCACAACCACACACAAACACACACAAAATCACAACCACACACAAACGAAATCACAACCACACACACAAACACACACAAAATCACAACCACACACAGACACACACACACAAACAAAATCACAACCACACACACACAAAATCACAACCACACACACACACACACACACAAAATCACAACCACACACACACACACACACACACAAAATCACAACCACACACACACAAACAAAATCACAACCACACACACACACAAACACTACCACAGACACACAAACACAAACAAAATCACAACCACACAAACACAAAATCACAACCACACAAACACAAAATCACAACCACACACACAAAATCACAACCACACAGACACACACACACAACAAATCACAACCACAGACACACACACACAACAAATCACAACCACACACACACAAACACACAACCACACACACACACACACACACACACACACAAAATCACAACCACACACACACACACACACACACAAATCACAACCACACAGACACACACACACAAACAAAATCACAACCACACAGACACACACACAAAATCACAACCACACACACACAAACAAAATCACAACCACACACACACACGCACACACAAACAAAATCACAACCACACAAACAAAATCACAACCACACAAACACAAAATCACAACCACACAAAATCACAACCACACACACACACATGAAATCACAACCACACAGACACACACACACACACACAAAATCACAACCACACACAGACACACACACACAACCACAACCACACACACAACCACACACACACACACACACACACACAAATCACAACCACACACACACAACCACACACACAAAATCACAACCACACACAGACACACACAAACACACTACCACACCTTTAAAGGATAATATCTGTTCGATTTCATTACTTCTCGTCTGTCTCGCCGTGTTTTGGAGCGACACCGGCGCAGCGTGGGACGACCCTGAGGAGTCGCACACACAATGTTTTTTGGCATTGCGATCAACCACACACACACACACACACGCACACACACACACACACACACACACACACACACTGGGTCAAACAGAAACACAGAGTTTTTAAACAGTCTCTTCACTTTCTGATGTCTTTAACTGCCCGTCTCTTTTTTTGCTGCTCATGCTAAGCCCCCCCCCCCACCCCCATGCTTTTCCTTCTACTTCTTCATCACCAGAAACACCATCACTTCCATGAATGAACATTTTACTATGACAAACTATTCTGTTTTCAAACAGAGCTTCTATGACCTGATTTCACTTTTCTTTTTCCCCGTTTCCAGGCATCTGACACGTGTTATGTGTTCGGAAGTTAAGGGATAATGGACACCATGATATTTAAAAAAAAGCTTGGATTATGCTTCAGGAAGAGATGAATGGGATGAACTGAGTCTAACATTTTTCGCTTTTTCCAATTTAGAACCAGCCAGCGGTCGATGTTTGAATTCAAACGTGGGGGGGGGGGGGGGGGGTAACCCCGCATGGATATGCAATCGCTGTGGTGGAAAGTGGTGTAACGTAGCTACAGCGTCATGTCCACCTGTCAGCTGCGGAGATTAACCGAGGGGGGGAATCTCTCCGGGAGCCTAAAACACACACACACACACACACATCGACTGGAGGGAAAGTACTGTGTTGCATCTACCAGTTATCACTTATTCGTCTGAATTGACATTTTTCTTAAGTTAGATTTAGATTTTATTCAAACTTATTTGAGAGCAAAATTAAAGCCGTTTAATTTCCCAACTTGTCCTTTCTGTTGCAGGTATTTATATTCAGAATGTTCCATTCCTGTCGTCACCTGGGTTGTTTGTGTGTCTTCTAGCTGGGTCTCTCAACATTTGAGCTAAATTCAATCAAATCAAGTGGAAAGTAAAGATAGCAACAAAGAAAACATATTGATGGGGAACCAGAAATCTCTCTTTTTAAAAATATTTTTGCACTTACTGGCAGAAAGAAAAATCTGGCACCGTCAGTCTGTGTGGATTATAATGCGGATCCAGATGCCGATTCAAATAGTTGAACTACTTTCTCTCGTAAAAGAGGGCGTTGCCGTCTTGGGGGGGCGTGCTGTAACACCTGAGAGACGTTTTCTTTGCATTTCGGACGAAGCTTTGCAGCCACGAGTGTCTCCACAAAAAGCCCTGCCGCTCTCTGCTCACTCCGCTCCTCCGACCCCCGGCTCGGTGTGGCGGGTCGGAGGAGCGTGACTGGGCCTCTCCATCAGCCCGACGTCAGCATGGCGCCGGAGCGGGACGCAGCGCTCAGACACCGATCTGGGGGAAAAGGAGGAGGAGGAGGCGGAGGAGGAGGAGGAGGGGGTCTAATTGTGTAATTGTATAATTTGCCCTCGCTGACGCCTGCGAGCTCACAGGCAGATTTCATGACCGATGACACTGGGGCTCTTTGAAGGCACGCTGCCCCGGAGGGCCCGCGGGGCGGCATGGCCGCGGCCCGCCGGCCGGCTCTCTGCTCTCCTGCCAGGGTAAACAAGGAGGCTGCATAGCTCAGGAGCACAGATTAGGCTCTGTTAACATTCCTAGTGCCCCCCCCCCCCCGACAAACACACTGCCCCTTTCAGAGTGTGTGCGCTGCTTTCCAGAGAATACTCTCAGAACTTGTGTCTATATATCGCGTGAGGGTCAACTTCTATTTGCTCTGCCGTCAGACAACTTGACAGATGGTAATCGTCCGCGATGACTTCATGTCGACAAAGTTCCCTTTCGGATCGATACAGGCCCGTTAAAGCAAACATCTCGACAGTTCACACACATGTTGACGTGTCTTCCGTTTGGTTTTGATTTGGTCTTTCTTAAAGCAGATCGCATGAGAAAATTCCCTTTCATTTTCGAGACGGCTTAAACAGACTTTAACCCGACTTTGCGCCGCATTTGCAGCACATGTGGCGTTCTGCGTGCGGCCTCGAGGCCTCGAGCTCACAGCTGGATCAATAACACGCCGAAGAGACCTCTGGTTGTGAAAAGTGTCCGACGAACATGCATTCTCTCTCCTGGCTACCAGAGGGCGACTTCTCTGGCTGCAAAAAAAAAGAAGTCAGACTGTATAGAAGTCTATGAGAAAATGAGTCCACTTCTCTCTTGATGTATTCCCTCAGTAAACATTGTAAACACGAGTTTATGGTCTCGAGCTCTTGTTTCAAGTCTTCTTCAATACATCATGGTGTTTATTTAGTAAATGATGGTTTAGAGAGACCATAAAGTTCG
>NC_079398.1:22824708-22877208 GCF_029220125.1 Pseudoliparis swirei | reverse complement strand
TTGTTTTGTGTTTTATATTTATTTTCATTGACTCCTTTTTGGTTTTCAAGGGAATTATTTATAAAACAATTCTTGAGAGTTATAAATGTAATTAAAAACGTATTAATATGGAAGATGTATGTGGTAGTATATATAAATATATTTTGTTTTTTATTTTGTTTATTGTTTTTGTTTTGTTTTATTTTCTTCTTTATTTTATATTAATTTTCTGATTTATTTTGATTTCAATTTAGGATAGGAATTTATAAGCACTTTTTTGCTTCTACCTATACCTTTTCAGTCTTTCTCTTTTGTATATTATATAGGATAATATTGTATTGTATTTGATTTGATTGACTGAATAAAAAATACAAACAAACAAACAAACAAATGCTCTGATGTGCACCGCTGCTGTGATTTTTAAAATGTCCCTACTGTGGGACGAATAAAGGAATATCTTATCATATCATATTATATCATATCATTGTCGAGAGAATTCTAAGTGAACTTTTGGGGAAGAAGAAGAGAGGAAATGAAGTTTGAACGGGTGTTTTTATCCATTTGGTGCGAATAAACTCAATTGGCTGTAATTCACTTATTATTCAAAGGTGTTTCCATAATTCATGTCTCTCAACTCTTGTTAGTCAAAAGCAATTACCATTTAAAGATATCGTAAAAAACAAATGCAATTGCAAAAAAGAGGAAGTTGTATAGAATTGTGCCGTTTCCGTACATCTTTTTGTAATACAATACTTTAAAAATGGGCCGAAAAATATGTGAACGGAAACACAGCGGGTGATAATGTTGCATTCCAGTTCAGTCGAGTTACACACCAGAGATTTTCTTTTTTTTAAAGTATGTTAATAATAATAATAATAATAATTGTATTTGTATAGCACTTTTTATTCAAAACAAATCTCAGAGTGCTAGAGCCAGCAGATAACTATAATAAAAAATAAAATAGCTGGCAGAGATTTAACACACAGTCTAATTGAAAAAAAATGTATAGGAGAGGCAAAGAAACGAAGGGAGGGGAGAAGAGGGAGCGGAAACGGGGGCTCGGTCTACTGCCACCCCATTGGAGGCATTGACAGCTTCCAATAGATTCATCTTCCTTAGCACTGAGACTGAGACACACACACACACACACACACTGTCAAAGCAGCACTGTGAGCTGCTTTTCGGCCACGGATCTCACGCTTTAGTGGAACTCTGTTTTTTCCTTTGCTCTCGGGAGTTGGCGAGGCGCTCACTGAGCTGTGAGTGCAGGTGGTCCCGCGTTCTGCCAAAGTGATCCCAATCTGAATCTGCGTGAATTACAGCGTCTGAAAACCTCACTTTCACAACATGTTCAGACGAGGCTGGAGGCAGCAGATCATCTCTCTCTCTCTCTCTCTCTCTCTCTCTCTCTCTCTCTCTGTCCCTCTCTTTGGCTAATGTCTTCTTTACTTCTTTTGGCTTTTGCTTTGTCTCCCTCATACTCCACATTCATTTTGTTTCATTTGTTACCTTCGCATTCTGCGGAAGGTTATGTTTTGATCGCTGTGTATTTATTTATTTGTATGTGTGTTATTCGCATAACTCAAAAAGTATTAAACCGAATCGCATGAAATTTGGTGGGATGATTGGTTATTATCCAGGGACCATTTGCTTAGATTTTGGGATCGATTGGGTCAAAGGTCAAGGTCAAGGTCATGAAAAGGTCAAACTCTTCTTTTTACCATAGCGCGGCCAATTTTTTTCCAATTGGCATGCAACTAATGCCAAAATGTTCACATGACATCAAGCTCCCCACACTCTCATGCCAAGTACCAAAAAAGTGGCTGCGGCGAAGGTATGCGCTCGACCGAGTGCCCGTTCTAGTTTTATATGTGTTTATATGTGTGTGTTTTTTTGTCTTCTCCTTTTTCTATATTTTTTATAGAAATAGTCCAATTTCACACAAACCGTTGACCTGTCGGTCGTCTTCATCTCTGCCGCCTTAAATTGTGTTCAAATAAAATGAGATCGGGAGAGTGGATGCAATTATGAATTTCTAATCCATAGAGCAGCTCCTCCAGTATTGTTTCTACGTGGATGTCATCGCCACGACGTCGACTATTGGTTTCTGGTTTTGGAACCTCAAGTTCTGCAATTTGGCCGCCGCCATCTTGGTTTTTTGAAACCAGAAGTGACACAAGAGTGAGAAGCGAAGTAAACGAACGCTGCATAATAATGTTATGTACTTCTGGTGTCAATGGCTTGTTCGTAAATAAGCCAATATACTGTATATAGCTATCTCTATAAAAAAAAGTTTATTAATTAGGCTTGTAAAAATACATATAATCATGGAAGAAGCATATCTGAATATAATAAAGTACACACAAATAAATGATGGCGACTAAATTAATTGTAAAAGGAACGTGTGAACATAAATATGTCTTCTGTTTCAGAGGCTCCAATTTCGGACCTCGAGACTTTATTTTTTAACATCCGTTGTTTGTTTCGGGATTAATATGTATTCCCTTCGAGCTAATTACAGAGGCATCTTCTCTTATTCTCCCAGCCAACCTGTTCCGACCGCTGTGGGAACGTGAGCAGGCGGTTGTTCAGCTCTGTGGGACGGCCGCGCGTTCTCAGCCGGCTCCTGCTGTACAAACAAGGTGAGCGCCGCGCGCCGATGGGGGACAAAAGGCAGGCTTATGGGCGAGGCGAGGAGGAGGAGGAGGAGGAGGAGGAGGCAGTGGGATCAAGGAGCGATGTGGGAAAGGTGGAATCTCCCGGCGATCCTCACTGGACCACCGCTGGGAAGAGGAGCGTCAGATGTGCAGGATTCAGCGGTTCTCCTGGGAACATGCACACACACACACGCACACACACACACACACATACACACATATACATACACACACACACATATACACACACATACACGTACACACATACACACACACATACACACATACATACATACACACACACATATACACACACATACACACACACACACACACACACACACACAGTTTCTCTTCGCACTTCGTTGAATGACTCAATCGATGTTTCCTGATGAAGCTTCAAACGTCTGTCGTCGCCTCCTGACACAATAAAATCGGAAGTGTGTGAAATGAACTTTTATAGTGTTAAATTAACACTATGCCAGTGTTTATATAATCCACTCTGGTTCAGAGTTAAATTTACACTTTGGATCGTGTTAATATCTAACACTCACAGTGGTGTCTTATGGCACATGAAAGTGTATTCTTTAACATGTGTATTTGTAATTACATTAGTTTGAATGTGACGTAACAGTGAACAAATACAACAAATTATTGGAAAAAAAAATCTCCATTTATTCAGAAAATATATTCCAAGCACCATGGGCACAACTTAATACCGTATGCACATTTACAAAGAGAATAATGGTACGATATATCGGCTCTCATCTTCAGCAGTCAAAGGGCTGTTCTATCTTGTTCTATATTACAAGACCGTCTGATTTGATTACAGAACATATCTTCTTTAATCTGAAAACCAGGCATTTCATGTTGGATCTCACTGCATATGATACGTCCTGCCCTGTCCCACTGGTTTGAACCCAGTTGGTAGAGAAGATGTCACCCTATGGGTGAACTTGTTCTGATGGGAGTCTGGAATCTGTCGCTTGAGGAGGTGGTACTGTCACATCCTGAGTGCTTCCTCTTTTATTTTGAAGTCCTGTCTCTTGTGTATTTATTTATTTATTTATTTATTTGTATGCGTGTTATTCGCGTAACATAAAAAGTTGTAAACCGAATCGCATGAAATTTGGTGGGATGATTGGTTATTATCCGGGGACCATTTGATTAGATCTTGGAATTGATCGGGTCAAAGGTCAAGGTCAAGGTCATGAAAAAGGTCAACATCTTCTTGAATCGCATGAAATTTGGTGGGATGATTGGTTATTATCCTGGGACCATTTGATAAGACTTTGGGATCGATCGGGTCAAAGGTCAAGGTCAAGGTCATGAAAAGGTCAACATCTTCTTTTTACCATAGCAGGGTCAATTTATATCCAATTGGCATGCAACTAATGTCAAAATGTTCCAAATTCAATGCCCAATCTTGTGATATGCGAAGGTATGCGCTCTACCGAGTGCCTGTTCTAGTTTAAATATTTCATTCTTTTAGTCTCAGAATTAAAGGTAAATTCTCAAGACCTTGTAGATCTTACAAACTCATCTTCAAGAAGGTCAAGTGTTTAGGATTATGGGGCACATTATAAATTGCAGATTGCAACAAACTAAATACCCTCCAGTCACCTTTCCCCTTTCCAAGTGTGTCCCTACGGTGGCTTTCAACGTCAAAATGCAAATGGTAGAAACAGAGCTGCAACAGGGAGGATCTGAAGGGCTTAAAATAAAGGCTCACGAACTAATGAACACATAGTTACCTTCGCATTGAAAATGCGGAAGGTTATGTTTTATGTTTTGATCGCCGTGTATTTATTTATTTGTATGTGTGTTACTCGCATAACTCAAAAAGTATTAAACCGAATCGCATGAAATTTGGTGGGATGATTGGTTATTATCCGGGGACCAGTTGATTAGATTTTGGGATCGATCGGGTCAAAGGTCAAGGTCACGAAAGGGTCAAAATCTTTTTTACCATAGCACGGTCAATTTCTATCCAATTGGCATGCAACTAATGCCAACATGTTCATAATTCAATGCCCAATCTTGTGATATGCGAAGGTATGCGCTCTACCGAGTGCCCGTTCTATGAGTGCATTACCTTTCACACTGGCCCTTTAAACACCGGCTCAGGCCCAGAGTTCCCCTGACCCCCTGGGCCTGTTCAGTAACCTCTCCAAACATCTGTACATCATACATCCTCCTCTACCCGTTGACCACCTGACAAACCATCGTCATCAAGAGATATGTACAGGAAGATGAATGAAATCCAAAACTTCACCACCTCAATGTTTGTTCCTGTGGTAACGTTTCATAAAACAGATGGCTGATACTGGAGCATCCGTGATTCCTCCAGTTCAGGAGCTGCCAACAATGTCGCTGGGTGCAGCTCTGCTGTTACACGCCAAACAATAGAAAGGCTCATTAAATGTTGAAAAAGTTTGACTCTTGTTAAACTCTCTCTCTCTCTTTGTCTCTGCAGTCGGGCGGTGGTCTTCTGCTCCACGCTGGCGTTGCTCCAGCGGAGGGGGATTACTGCTAAACGGTATAATCTCTGCTGTTTCCTCCGTCAGTCCGGGCCCTTCTGATGGGAGCCGGTGTTTAGAAGGGGATCCACAGGACGAGATACTCTTTAACTGTAATCTCTCTAATCTCTCCTCTTACTTCAGGCCGGGGTCCCACAGACCTGCCGTCCTCACGCTCGTGTTTTCTCTCGGAGCTCATTGGAAAGACATGACAGGCTGTATTTTCAGTTTTGATAAAGGTGTGTATGTTTGTCCCCCCCCCCCCCCCCAATGGGAAACCATTGAAAATAATGATGGTGCTTTTAACCATAATCTTTACTTCAGGCCCGAACAATGATCTTCAAGTACTCAGGTTTCACAATACCTCGACATATATACCGTCTATTCTGTTTGGTTTTCTTCGTTTTCCGGATATCGACTTTTATTCGGATAGAAAATTGCCAAACAGAAAATTCCAAATATTAGTTTTTGACCCATATAAGTGAAAAATAAAACTTTTAAAATAAGGGACCAAACAGTTGAGAGTCCATTTGTGGATTTGGGTAAAATATTTGCCATTTTCTGTCACGTGTGTTACAGCTCAAATATATTCACATGCTAAGTGAAACATGCAAAGCCAGCATATAGAATCAAACAGTGAAAAGTTCACATGAGAGCACGAGTCAACACACGTGACGGACGTGTGTTCACGGATCTTCAAATGCAGGAGCTTGGACACGGATTTCATTAAATCCAAACATTTGTGTGTGAGTGTGTTTGTTGTGATGTTCCCATCAGAGAATGAAGCGCGTGACGTTAGTGGCGAACGTGTGTGTGCTCATTTGCATAATCTCATGTCTCCAGCACGTCAGCCGCTCCAGATCCGACAGGAAAACGTGAGACTCTGACGTGTGAGAAGTCCATCAGCTCATTTTCTCACGAACGGTAAAAAAAAAAGTGCAAAAGTGCACTTTGAGTTATTCCGTTTGCCTCTATGTGTGTATGTGTGTATGTGTGTGGGGGTGGGAGTGTATGTATGTGTGTGTGTGTGTGTGTGTGTGTGTGTGTCTTGTGTGTGTCTGTGTGCTCAGTACCGGCGTGTGATTTCTGTTAATCAGACTTGAACTCACACGGGTGAGTCACGTTAAACTGAATCGTTAGACAGTTGGAGCAGCCAAGTCTGCATATTTATAAATTTAATTATAGATATCTCTGCAAATATTATGAAATCCTCTGACTTGCATATGAATGTGTATGTTTCTCGGCCGAGAAATAATCGTAAATACAGTGTTATGAAGTTTAGCTGCGCGCTGATACTTTATAACGTCTATGGCTTTAAATTCATGAAATTAATTGTTTTAAAATGCAACCAGACAAAGTGATTATTAACAAAACCTGCCAAGCAGACTGACTGGCAGGCTCGCTGACTCAGTGTCTGAGAATGACAGTCAGAGATTGGAACGATCGAGCGCGGGAGGAGAGACATGAAGAAACACAGAGAGAGCGAGAGAGAGAGAGAGAGAGAGAGAGAGAGAGAGAGAGAGAGAGAGAGAGTAATGAAACATTTTAAAAATATAAAGTGGAAAGTGACTGATAACTGGTTCAATGCCAGACCACACACATGGATGAACAGATATGGATATATATACACACACACACACACAATCACACACACACTAACACATGTAACAGACATACAAACGCACACACACACACACACACACACACGCACGCACACACAAGTTGCATACCTGGCTGGGTGGGCCTTGTTGCTCGAGGCTATATGGTTGAAGCTGTAACTCGTCTCCATGGCAACAAGGACGTTCAGGTGATCAAAAGTCAATTATAAAAGTCCCTGTACTTCAGGGGCGTGGTCTTTTCTGCGTCATATACCTTTACATATATTTGTTCTGCATAGGAAAATATAATAATACATCGAGAAAACACATTAGCTTTAAATGGTGTTAAGTGAAATATGCTTAGATGCTGGTTAATCTGTTTTACAGCTGAATTAACTCTTCTTCTTCTTCATTATCTAGGTGGATACACATGTTTTAACCTATAATTTAACCTATAAACCTAAATGCTATGTTCCCCCTAACTTGTAATTGTGAGTATATGAGTCATGATTTAATCGACAAGGAGCAGGAAATTGTGTTGAAGAGATGTAATCTCCCCACTTCACAGTAATGCGACCACAGGATCACCGAACCCCTGAGACCTGAGGATACGTGTAACTTTACATATTTCTGTTCCTGACAATGATGTTAAATTAGCATCCAGCTCACTCAATAGACTGTCTGACATGTGAAGTTATGTGTTCTTGTTTTAAATGAATTTGTATTTAATATGAGCTTTCAGCAACATATTCACTGTGAAGTCAAATGTCAACGTTTTCATTAACATTAATGAGTTTTTCTTTTTCTTTTTCTAATAGTACTTGTTTGTACCAGCAGAGGGCGCTGCAGGTCTAAAATTGGAAAGCTGTGCTGGGTTCTGTGTCTGTGTGACAGCTGTTGAGTTCCACAAACTTTATAAATATTTCCAATCGGAACCATGTCCATATGCAGTATAGCAGCCTATATTTTGACGTTTCACCCAGATGCTAAAACAACGTATTCATTTTAATGAAATTCTATAAAAGCCATGTTGAATAATCTGTCCAATCATGACACACGTAAAGGAAGGTTTGTAGGTTTGTGTACTGTACAATGTTTATGCAACATGCAGTACAAAAAACAAGCTTATCGTTATTATGTCGTGTCTAACTGATGAACCAGACTGACTGTTTCATGTTTTCCCACTGGATTTATGGGAAGAAAAGAAGAAGATAATGTCTCCCTCCGAGTGTTGTGTTCAAGTGCACACGCTCCGAGGGGGGTCATCAAAATCTCAGCATTATGTAACTAAAAAGTGGAAGTTGTTGCTGTTTTCAATAAAAGCTCACATGTTAGTCGCAAATAAATACATGTCTCTAATAAAGAAATATGTGCACCTTTGTCTGATCCAAATATTTACTAAATGACAATATGAGAGAAAGCTCTTTACAGTATTGTATATATTGTAAAAAATATTAGATTTTGAAGACACTACAAGTGAATATGGTAAAAAAGAATTGAAACATCTTCTTTTTTATCTTTAAATGTGCAAATGAGGCCTCATCGAATACTAAAGATGGATTTAAGAAGTAATGCAAATAGACAAAGGGTTAAACCAAACAGAAAAATGTGTATTTGGATGCTCTCTTTCCGCTTGTCAGACAATCACAAAAGAAGACAAGTTGTTTGCAATCCTGTTTCTCATTCCGGGAAACGGGGAACAGGAGGCTCCGTCAGACCCCCACTTGTGTCTTGCACCATATCTACTTGATTGATGTTTCCCGTCTTTCCCGTGGAAGCCTTTAAAACTCCCCAGTTACTGGTTTTAGCGTTAGTGGAGCTGACATCATGGTGTCAGAGAGGGACGTTGTTGGGGCTGCTGCGGTTTTCCTTTTCGCCCTCATCTCATACAGTGAGTTTTTTATTTCTTTACTAACTGATTTTACTTTAATTCATGTGTCTGTTCGTTTTTTTCACTGTAGCATTGTGTTCTTAATCTATTTTTCTCGTCAGCCACTATTCTAAAAGTGTCACCTTATTCAATTCTTTAGCTTTTTAGCTTATACGTTTTGGATTACAAAGTTTACTTGACATTAAAATGCTCAAATGTCCCATCATTATAAAAGTATGTGACAATAAGCCCTAATAAACTCTTCTACTGTAGGGCGGTGTGACTATTCATCTTCTTATTGTGTGCAAGTCACATGAAACTAGCTGAAAGGTTCAAATAGTTCCTGTTGGACATTTTCCTTCTGCTTGTGTGTCCTGATGGTTCCAGGTGAGGGCATCGTTGGCGGGAGAGAGGCGGCGCCTCACTCCCGGCCCTACATGGCCTCCATCCAGGTGCCGGAGGGAGAGAACCTGAAACACGAGTGTGGAGGGTTTGTGATCGCAGATCAGTGGGTGATGACTGCAGTCCACTGTCTGCCAGCAGGGTGAGCCCCCACCCCCCTTCTGTCAACCATGTGGGGGCCAAGATGAGCAACAACGACATCATACATCTGTTTTGAAGTTTTGAAGTTTTTACTCATGCAGATATTCTCTGTGTGAGAGCTGAGCACATATTTTTTGCTTGTGATTTTTTTGTGACAATATATATATACATATATAAATATATATATTTGTGTTCATTTAACTAAAGTTAACAGCGTTGTGTTCTTTTTGTTAATATTGGTAGCTCGTGTTATGGAGCAAAACATGTATTCTTAGCATCATCTTTCAAATGATATCCATTTATTGTCATTGTTTTTTTATTTATATTTTATTAGTGTTCAGAATCTCACATACACATATTTAAATTTTTCAGATTCTATGTATAAAGAGAAGTAAAGTCAAACAAACACATAGACAGATAAAGAAACAAAAACAATACCATAGTAACAAAACTATAAATCAAGCAGGGAGAAATCATTTTCCTGTAACACCCTGTTCTGTGTCTCCTCCGTGTCTCCTCCGTGTCTCCTCCGTGTCTCCTCCGTGTCTCCTCCGTGTCTCCTCCGTGTCTCCTCCGTCTTAATTGTTTAATTCGCTGCACCTGCCCTCAGCCCCTCTTGTCTCGTTAGTGTCTGATGTCGTACACCTGTGTTCCCCCCTATATATTGTGTTAGTCTTTCCCTTGTCTCCTGTCGGATTGTCGTCTCTAGTTCCGTGTCCTTTTCCCGTCGTCCTGTCCGTGTTCCTGGTTCTGCCTGTTGACTCTGCTTGCCCCTTTTGGACCTTGTTTTTTGTAAACTGTTTTGCCTCATTAAAGAGTGATTTTTTTTGTTTATCATATTGCGTCCAGTCTGCGCCTGAGCCTCACCCCGTCACAAGAACCTGTCATTTTCCATAGAGTAAAGAAATAGTCAGGCCATTTATCTGTATTGTCATTGTTTTAATGCCATAATATCATTGAGCTCTTTCCACAGGGCGAATGGAAGGAAGGTGGTGCTGGGTGTCCATTCTCTGAGTGAAGCTGAAGAGACAAAGCAGACAATTGATATCCTGGAACTTTACAATCACCCTGACTTCAGCATGTCAAATTATGATAATGACATCACTTTAATTAAGGTATAGTATATATGTAAAGTGTGTCAGTGGTATGGAAAGGTAAATTGTAACATGTTTGTGTTTTGGTTGATAAAGCCGACAACAGAACTCTCTAGATCAGTGGTCCCCAAACTAAGGCCCGCCTCCACATTTGGCCCGGCCCCCTGAACAATACCAGAGACGCATTCCGATTTTTTTTTTTTATTAAAATAAATAATGTTTAGTCTGGCCACGCAAATCCTAGACTAGCCCCTGTCAAATAGAACGGAATAATGGCGAAATGTTTAGGTATGATCCCAGAAAGGGTTATTAATATTTGGTTATGTGGCTTTCTAGAAAACAATAAATGTTTACATTGAGGCACCCTGCGATCGTCACACTTTTTCCGTTACAATCTGACCCCGGCCCCCATCAGATAAGGGAAGAAAAATGTGGCCCTCACAGGAAAAATGTGGGTACCCCTGCTCTAGATCTTTGAATTATAGATCTAGAAATAAAAAACTTAAACAAAACAAATTTGGAACGGTTTTCTATGTTTTTTTTGTGTGCAGTTGGATCGCCCATTCAACGCCTCTGAAGCCGTTAAAGCCGTGGACTTTCTGCGAGCGGGTGGCATGAACCCAGGCACGCATGCAGAGGTGGAGACGGCCGGGTGGGGGTCCCTCGATAACCTGGGCTCCCGACCAGACAAGCTCAAGGAGGTGGCGATCGAGGTGGCCAGCTCGGCTCGGTGCGGACGCGGCGACTACTTCGGCTCAAAGTTCACCAGCAACATGATATGTGCACATCGAGTATGCCCACATCCCTGTGGGCGACCGCACAAGACAGAAGACAGCTGTGATGTGAGTCGTGCTTCCATGTCTTCTACCAAATCTACATGGGTCAAACAAGTTATGATGATCATGAGAACAGGTGCATTTGTATGTATTTCAAAGAATGAGGATTTCTTTGGATACGGATATGAAATATGGTGATTTCCCATTAAAGTCCCTGTAAGAGCCAAATGCATGATTTCATTTATTTAGTTTAAAAAGATTTAAAAAGGTAACTGAAGATTAATCTTTTTCATTATAATTTGAAAGAATGTTTAGGTTAACATCCACTACCGTTCAAAAGTTTGGGGTCATCCAGACAATTTTGTGTCTTCCATGAAAACTCACTTTTATTTATCAAATGAATTGAAAATTGAATAGAAAATATAGTCAAGACATTGACAAGGTTAGAAATAATGATTAATATTTGAAGTATTAATTTTGTTCTTCAAACTTCAAGCTCAAAGGAAGGCCAGTTGTATAGCTTATATCACCAGCATAACTGTTTTCAGCTGTGCTAACATAATTGCACAAGGGTTTTCTAATCAGACATTAGTCTTCTAAGGCGATGATCAAACACAATGTCCCATTAGAACACTGGAGTGATGATGGAAATGGGCCTCTATACACCTCTGGAGATATTTCATTAGAAACCAGACGTTTCACCTAGAATAGTCATTTACCACATTAACAATGTATAGAGTGTATTTTTGATTAATGTTATCTTTATTGAAAAAACAGTGCTTTTCTTTGAAAAATAAAGACATTTCTAAGTGACCCCAAACTTTTGAACGGTAGTGTATAATTTAGTATTGTATTTAAAAGCTGAATAACTTGTCAGAATGTAAGCTTCCAATCAGATGACGTCACGTCAGTAGAACACCTGCGTGTCGGACTGTCAGTCCAGATTTGAGCTCAGATGTTGGAAGCGACATAGTTTTTTGACCGTGTGAATATGTAACTCTACGTTTTCTAGTAAACATTGTTTATGGAAGAACTACTTGTCTCACTCGCGTGTCAATTAATAGTTTCTAAGACTGAACTCAAAATTGTGGTACAGAAGACCCAGAACTATACGGAGTGCCACTAGTCCCTCTTTCTCTCCCTCAGGGTGACTCCGGGGGTCCTCTGCTCTACAATGGCATCGCGGTGGGCATCACGTCCAATGGAGGAAAGAAGTGTGGCCAAGTGAAAAAGCCCGGCATTTACACCATCATCTCCCACTACACCGAGTGGATCGACGGCATCATGGCCCCGCAGCCCGATGCAACACAAGACATGCAGAGCGCCTAAAAGGAGGTGGCCGTGTTTACATCGCCACAGCGATGTACAGGTGGTGTGTGTTCGCCCAGTACGGGGAACATACACCACCTGTACAAACAGATTAGCCATCACTTTATAAGGGAATCATTACAATAGTTGTATCACATTCAGATGTCTTGAGTTGTAAGATAACCACCAACCATGTTTCATTGCAATTAACATACAGTTGTGATGAAGAGTTTAAAGTAACATTATGAAACAATTGTACCATAAAATAACAGCTTTAAAAAAATTGTGCCGCTACAATGACTTTTAATATGGCGATTTGCGCCTCCGCCATCGGGGGTCTGTGGGGAAATAACTCCGCTATGTAGGATTCTGGAGCCGCCCGATCCGGGGCGGATGTACTTCGACCTGCTTTCTGGCAGTGATTACGCAATGTCATATAGTGCCAGTCCACGCTCGAAGCTACAGTATAAGGGCGAAGAAAAGCGAAGTCTCTCGTCATGAATTACACGTTCCAATGTAAATTATGAATATGTAGCTTGTTGGTTTTGTAAACAATATTGTATTCGATCACACGTACTCCACATTTAGAAAACAACGTACATAGGCTGAAAACGTGATCGGTATTTCATCTAAACTAAATGTTGGCATTCATCTCCGATATCACAATGAATAAAACTATGCAGTCATATTGATGTAAAATCTTTGAATATTCTTACCTTATCGGTTGACATCATTTCTTGGTTTCTGACTGTCTGGTCATCAATACAAGTGTATGCGAGGCTGCATCTATCGTAACTGGGTATTTACCACACTGAAGTAAACGTTAAATACCTCCAAAACTGAAGGGGGCGCTAAAAGGGAAAAACTCCATTTTAGATTTGCGTGAATATGTTTTTATTCACAAATGTTTTTTTGACTGCAGTGTTCATAATAGTGTTATTAAATCTATTCTGAGTGATTGCATAACAAAGGCACAACAAGTAACCCAAGAGATGTGCAGGGATAAACATTTTAGTATTTACACAAGGAAAAGTTGCGCAATAACTGAAACAACATTCAGACGGACACTTTTGAGTCCGTTTGTTTTCCATCTGCAGGACGGTGTTAAGGAATGCAACTGTGATGCAACCAAGATATCGGCACGCAGTGCAGATCTCATGAGCTTGTCGGCTAAGTCCTTGTCCCAATGGGGAAGTGCAAAAGTAAACCGAATCTGCAGCTGCTCTTCTTCTTCTCCTCCCCTCCCCCTCCCTTTAGAGAAACATGGACATGAAGGATCCCTGATGCTTCTGTGCCTCTGTGTGCTTTGGAAAAGCCCCAAACCGCCTCCAATCGGTTTCATACAAAAAGCAAATTATAACTGATGCCCGCTGTAAATAAAATACAAAGTGTGTGTCATTTGCTTCTGATGAATTTATTAATACGCTGACATCATCCAAAATATATAGGAAGATAATTGTCTTTTGTGATTTTGTGAAATTCACTCATATGGAGGCAATTTCCAGCAAACAAACCACGATGACATCATCTACGAAAGCTATGAATCTTCAATGTATTTCATTCCAGTGCAGAATCCCTGCAGGACTGATTCCATGTAGTTGAATAAACGTGTATCTGATACCGTCTTTTAAAAAAAATAAACAAATGATACAATCGCACATTTATTAAATGTGTTGTAACTCTGCAATGATTCCTTCTGGTCACATGACATCTATTGTTCTGTCCATCCTGGAGAGGGATCCTCCTCTGTTCTCTCCTCAAGGGTTCTTCCCGTTTTCCCCCCTGAAGGGTTGTTTGGGAGTTGTTCCTGATCCGATGTGAGGTCAAAGGTCAGAGAAGTCTATATGTACAGATTGTAAAGCACCCTGAGCCAAATTTGTAATTTGTGAAAATGGGCTATACAAAATAAACTGAATTGAATCCATACGTACAGGGGTTGCAGTCATTGTGCTCACCCACTCCCTGGCTACGGGTCCGGAAATCAGGCATCTCTTAATAAGTAGTTCCCTTCCAAAGCACCCTCCTCTCTCTCCCCGATCCTCTTCTTCCTCTCCTGCATCTCCTGCACAGAAAACCTCCTCGAGTAGGAGCGTCCTCCGTGGGACGCGACCAGCCTGTCGATCCCCGAGAGCAGGTCTTCCACCTGCGGGTAGCTCAGAGCATCCTGGGCCTCGCTCACGTTCAGCTCGTGGAACCGGCTGCCACACTTGCGGATGAGATCGCGGAGGGTCGCGTGGGCGCCGGCCACGTAGTCGCTGATCCCCGGAGGCCTGCGCTGGTCGCAGTCGAAGCGAACCGGGAGGACGACGGCGTGCTCTGCAAAGTCGCGCCCGAAGATCCTCTGCAGGTGCCCCAGCGTCTCGCACTCGCCCCGGGTGAAGCGCTCTCACAAAACTAAGTGGGCTGAGGAGGTTCCCGACTGGACTCATTGGTTGAGTATCGGTTACCTGCCCTCTCCAGGATGAGGTTTAGAGCAGAGGACTTCCCGCTGCCAGACAGACCCAACAGGATGACCGACAGCTTCTTCGTCTCATCGTCTTAAAGTCAAAGACGAAAAAAGATAAATGAGTTAGAGAGCATTTTCAGAATGATAAGAACATTAAATATGGACAGCAATGTGGCAGATATGAGTGCCTGACGTGTTTTGTATTCATGACCTTTAAAAGTGTCATTTGGGGTCAAACAATTTGTATTGCATGTGTAAAACTAAATATGATGTTAAATGATGAGCGATGAATGGCACATTTAAATCAATGTGTGCCTGTATCGCCCCCTAGTGGGGGGCGTTTCTACACCAGAACGTCTCAAAGTGCAGTTCAGCAAAACATTTGTTTCAAACTTTAACAATACTGTTATAAGAATTCGGTCCTTTAGGATTATTGCGAAAAATAGAAGAAAAAACAGACTTCTTAATTATTGACCGTGTGTGCCAGAACTGCTATTTTTTAGATTATTTGCATGCTATTAAAAACAATTTGAGAACAAATTAATCCTTTCATGTTGAGAGAAATTGTCCTGTACCAATTCAATTCAGTTTATTTGTATAGCCCAATTTCACAAATTACAAATTTGTCTCGGAGTGCTTTAGAATCTGAACACATTGACATCCCTGACCTTTGACCTTTGACCTCACATCGGATCAGGAACAACTCCCAAACAACCCTTCACAGGGGGAAAAGGGAAAAACCCTTGAGGAGAGAACAGAGGAGGATCCCTCTCCAGGATGGACAGGTGTAATAGATGTCATGTGACCAGAAAGACAATATATCTGACCATCAGTGGCCCCCGTCTGGAGCTGCAGCAGGCCCCGTGGCTCATCACGGCCTCCTCCTCTCCCTCTTTGACTCGTATTGCTTTGTTCCCGCCGCCTCCTCCCATCTCTCCTCAGCATGCCTCGCCTTCAGCTCCTCCGTCTCGTTGGCTCGTCTCTCCTCTTGCTGTCGGACCAGTTGCTTGAACGCCCGCTCCTGCTCACCGACCTCTCGCACCTTTCGTCTCAGCATCTGCACGGCCGCGTCGTCGCTGCTCCTTCCCGTAACCTCGCTCGGCACGGCCTCCGTGTCGCCGGTCACGCCGTTCACAGCCAGCACGCGCTCGAGCATCTTCAGGAGGGCGCCCAGCCCGTCTCTCGCTGCGGACGATGTGATTCGGCAGTACCTCCCATCGCACGTGTCCAGCAACTCCAGGAGGGCATCGTCCAGTGTGTCAGCAACCTCTCCATCGTCCAGAGAGATGACCATCAGGTACTTTAAAGCCTCGGCTCCAAAGTGAGCCTGCAGACTCTCTGCCATTCTTCTCTCCCTCTTCGTGTAATGGCCGCCTTGGATCAGCAGCAGAAATGTACCGACTCCATCCGCACACGACTTAAAGCATTTACCTATTGCCCGACTGATGAGCTCCTCCGTCATGTCATCTTTCAAACCTGCGTGAAGCAAGCTGACTAAGCGGCCCTCCGCTGTCAAGTCACAGACTTGATTTGGCCCCAGAGAGCGAAAGGTCAATCTGAGCTTCTCCCCCGATCCTTGCTGCTGCAGAGACTTCAGAGACGACCATTGCTCCACGGAGGACATGACCACCATCATCAGAAATCAGAAACAGTTTTATTGCCAGGAATGTTTACACAAACGAGGAATTTTATTTGGCGGAAGGTGCAACATTTAGACAAGACAAACAACAATCAACACGACAGCAACAGTGAACTTAAGTATAAGATAAGATAAGATAAAGATAAAGATAAAATGCTCGGACAACAAATAATGGTAATGTGTTGAGGTGTGTGTTACATGTGACGTGTGTTTAAGTTAAAGTGCATGTTAAAGTGGCATGTGTGTGGAGGAGGCCTCCAGTTAAAGTGCATGTTAAAGTGACGTGTGTGTGGAGGAGGCCTCCAGGAGGGAAGAAGAAGGAGGAGTAGTAGGAGGAAGAAGAAGAAGAAGATGAAAAATAGCCTCTTGGCTAACTGGCACATTTACTGCAATGTTTTTATCAATGTGCACTGTCCCTTATTAAATAAACCATAAAAAAAATAAAAAGGAGGAGGAGGAGAAGGAAGAGGAAGGAGGAAGGGCTCCATTGATGAGCATGATCATCTGCCTCATGTTAGTTTCTCCATCTGCCAAACACAGTAATGACTTGTCAATTTTTTTTTAAATATGGGATTACCATGTATTGCAAACACTTTTTGCAATAAAATGACGATGACTCAAAAGGATCTGTTATATTCCAACATTTCCCTTGTATTGCAAATTGAATTAATATTGAAAATGTAGGATAGAACTACTTACTGTGAGACATGTCTTTTGCAGGCGCTCTTACAGGTCTTCTTTAAGCTGCTTGTCAGCTCAAGTGAACACCTGAAACTGGATTCTCGGGCACTGAGATGAGCATTATGAGGGCGAAAAAAAATAAAATGCTTCCTGGTTACAACTTTTCATGTGTGACTTGAAGTTTTGTTGTCAAGGAAATGCATTCCACGGTACAACCGGGAGTGGAAAAGCTACTTGTGTTCCACATGCTTCATCATTTTGCACACGTTAAATCAATAATCTTTAGAAAGCATTCATGCCAAACTGTAAAACTCTCTTTTTTCATTGTCTAACACGCACACACGCAAACACTTGTTAGGCTAAACCCAAGGTTGATACTCTCCCTTTACCAAAAAGCATATTTACATTTTGTGGTTCACCTTTTAGGGACCACTCTTGCATTCAGTCGGTGAATCCTCATAATGTGACAGATTTCTGTCCCCTTAATATGAAAGAAAGAAAGAAAGACTTTTATCGTCATATTACGTGTAGTTATATACACATATGAAATGTATTCTCTGCAGTTAACCCATCTTGAGTTATTAAGGAGCAGTGGGCTGCTGTGAAGTGCCTGGGGAGCATCAGCGGGTTCAGTGACTTGTTCAAGGACACTTCAACATGCAACTAATAGGGATAGCGGGGATCGAACCGACTACCTTGCGGTTGCAGGACGACCACTCTCCTCCACTGAGCTAAATGTGGCTCCTCCAGGCCTCATGTCGAAGTCACCGTGGGCAAGATACTGATCCCCATCAGTGTGACAGTGTGCGCGTAATAGGCATTTGATCGGATACTTGAGCAGCATGGCACCTTAATAATAATAATAATGCATTTCATTTTTATCGCACTCTTCCTTCAAAGAATCTCAGAGTGCCACACATATAGTGAAACCTTGTATGGTAGCTTCTGCCATCAATGTATGAATGGGGTAAATGTTGGCATGTGGCACTAGAAAGGCGCCAAATATAAGTCCATTTTAAGCATGCCAGTATTTCAAAGGTCATATTTGAGGTGAACACTTGAATTGAAATTTTAAATTGAACATGATCTGCAAACTCCTTATCAGTTGGCCTGATTCAGTTTCCTTTTCCTACCTGATGATATTGTGTGCCTGTCCTGCACAATAAAGCCGGTCTAACAGGCATCCTGTGATTGTTTCTTGTCTTCATTATTGCTGAATCAGCCTCACTGCAGATTAAACAGAAGTAGTATGTTCGTGCTCTGACATGTGTGATAATAATGAAATAAACATCATTATGAACATGCTGATTAACACCATCAGGGTCCTTTGACCAATGGATTTCCATGACTTTTCCATGACTTTAAAACTAATGTCCATGACCAAACTGAAATCTCGGTTTAAACATTAAAAATGTAGAACATGTTGCGTATTGAGAGCGTACGCCGGCTTATATTTTGAGCGTCTTTCTTTAAAAAGCATATTAATTATTTCAAACTCGGGGTAAATGAACATGTGATTATAACAACATTTCCATGACTTTTCCAAAACTTTTATGATTTCATTTTTTCCCATGACTTTTCCAGGCCTGGAAATGACCATTTTAAAATGCCATGACTTTTCCAGGTTTTCCATGACCGTAGGAACCCTGACCATAGACCGGGAATTATGTTTAAAACTGGACATAATTTCATAAAGAAAAGAAAAAAATCATATTTTTCTGGTTGCATTAACTTATAACATTATTTCTTAATCATATTATTGTAATGACAAAACAGCAAAACCATGACATGATCACTTGGAGCGCATGCAGACTAGCGTGGATGTAGCTCCGGTATAAGAAGGGGTTCCCCTCCATCCACAACAACAGAGATGACTGAGGGAGTGCGCCACCTCCCGGTGCAGCTGTGCGCTGGTGCCTGCTGCTGTCAAACGGCCCACAACAAGACAGAACTACACCGTAAAATAAGGGGGGGCCGTCTGCTTCAATCGGATATAGTGCTCTTTTTTTACTGGCTTAATTTTGCCAAAAGAAAATATGGTGCCTTGCAAAGTAAATATTGTGGAAATTATAATAACGTGTGGTATATGTTCTCACTTCCCCACCCCTACTGTGGTAATAATATTCTAGACGCCCCTAAACATCAAGTGGTATGCTCCGTTGCTATGCTATCTTGTGTAGACATTCTCCAGGGTGATGAAGAAGATGTAGTTCGTCGGCCAGGAAAACACATAACGTCGTTCGATTTAAAAACACAAATTGTGTGAACCGGGGACGAATGTCACCATGGCTGGGATAAGAAGAGTTAACGGGAAACTATCGGGAATTAGCCCCGCTGTCAGGTAACGTCATTATCGAGTTAGAAACGCCTCGGTGAAGCTGTCAAGCTAACCTGGCTAACATTAGCGCGAGACGATGTCCGTTATTCGTCGTTTTAACGTCTCGTAACGTCACCGGTTAACGGTAACGGCTACCGTTAGTAACGGAGGCCACGCTGTGAGTAACTGCTCTTTGGCTGGTTATCAACGCGAAATATATATGTTTAGCTAGCAAGGCCATAACACCCGTTCCTAGAAATCCCCCCCACGTCAGTTAACCTATGAAGTATTTATATTTTATATTGCCAAAACCTAAAGCTAACATGTCATGGAAATTCATAACGAACTGCGTGTTATATGTGGGAAGAAACATTAATATTTGCATTTCTCAAAACAAACCAATTAATTATTTGCCTAACTGCTGAAAGTCATTTTTGTAAGATTGTATACATTATATTTTATAAAAAGAACTATGTCATGGATTAGATTATCGAGAACATTTTATTAATCTCCCGTGGGGAAACTCATAATACTCTAAATGTACTTTTAACACGTGTTTTTTTAAATGTTTGACAAATAAAACTAAGTTTGACAAAAATAAAAAGCAAGTAAGTTGGACGGTGTGTTTCTGTCAAACTTCTGTTTCCAAGGTTCAATGTTAATAACTAACAAATCCATGACTAAATATAATACATCTTTTGTTGTTGACATTTTCCAGTTGCGGTCGCATCCGTCAGGTTCAGTCTCTGCTCTGTGAGGGAGGCATTGCCACTCCCGATGGGATCCTGTGCTCTCTCGGTATGTCAAGTTTCACACTTTATCTTGATCTTGACTCGTTAACTGCACTGCCAACTGCTAAAGGAAAAACATTGTTCTGAACAGATGGTGAATAAAACAATGAATATGGTCAATCCAAAACAGCCAATGAAAGGATATAAATGTGTTTTTGGTGTGTGTGTATTTCAGGAATTGACAGCCGATATAACGAGGGGTGCACCGAGCTAGCGAAATACCTGTTCTATGGACTCTATGGAAGAAATGCGCTGATTCTTGAACATGACTTTGAGGAGTTTCCTGATGAAATGCTGGATGGTGAGTTCTTCACACCACTAAGTTCGTAATCGTATTTCAGTGCTCTTTTTAGTTTGTATTTTCAGGTCACGGGCTGCCCCTAGTGCCGGCTAGGGTGGGGCAGTGCAAGGGAGGCGTAAAAACAGGCAAAAGTGAAAGGTTTAAAAATAAAGGGGAATGTTTATTCATTCAAACAAATTTTAAAAAGTCAATTTCTCAACAAAAAGCATCCCGGGGGCAAAAAAAAAAAAAGTTCCTTAAATCAGAAACTTATCTTAGCAAAGTTCGTGTTACAAAGTGGTCCTGGTCCTGGTCCTGGTCCTGGTCCTGGTCCTGGTCCTGGTCCTGGTCCTGGTCCTGGTCCTGGTCCTGGTCCTGGTCCTGGTCCTGGTCCTGGTCCTGGTCCTTTGTGCTCTCCCCTCTGCCTCTTATCAAGCTTCTCAGCCCTGCCTCGATTAGATGCCCTAAGCACCTGCAGCTGCGTGAGTGTTGAGGCAATCTGGGAGATGTAGTTTTAGCGAGAGCGGACATTTTGTACTGCGGCCGCTGTAACTGAGTGGGAATACAGCGTCCCGCCACCACCTGTCCCCTCGTGATGCCACAGTATCCATTCTGACCTCTTGCTTTTCTGCCTTCCAGATGTAATCCTGCTGATCAAGGCGGATTGTGTTCATCTGTACTGCAACCCAATGAACTACAGTTACCTGTTGCCCTACGTGTCCCACTGGAGGAACCTGCATCTCTACTGCATGACGGAGGCGGAGGTTAGCGCTTCAGGCTTATCCGCCTCGTAGATTACACTTCCGTCAACTTAAATGATCCATCTTGTCTACACAGGCTGCACAGTGAAAGCAGCGTATTCACTTTCATTAATGACACAGTGTGTTCTAGTTTTTACAAATGTACCTGTAATGTGTGCACAGGTGTCTCAGTCCCTTCAGGTAATGATTGCCATTGTAAATAGGACCCTTTGCAGCAGTGTTTTTGATTGTTAATCATGTTTGTATTTGTCCTCCCTCCACACAAAGTATGAAGATGAAGAAGCAGCAGAAGAATTCAAAATTTCCAGTTTTGTCACAATGGTGCAGGACTGCTATCGTATTGGAGTACCTCACAGCTCCCAGGGTACATATCGTCATGTTTTAATCTCCACATTCATTCACTACACGTGTGCAGGAGATAGCGACATGTATTAATATTCGTAATCTTGTTTTAGCAACAACACAGCTCAATGTTTGCTCTTCTTTTCTGTCTAGGACACTTCCAGAGGTTTGACATGTTTATGGTGGAAAAGTGGCCCCTGATTCAAGCATTTGCCCTGGAAGGCATTGGGAGAGGGAGCTTTTTCACCATGAAATACAAGGTACCTTCAACAGTGATGCAACATTGAAAGATATTTTGTGTTAAAAATGTTTGTAGCACAACATTGTACTACATCATATTCCTGCCTTTCCAGCTCATGGACATGAGTGAGAATCTATGGCAGGTTTACAACAGACTCGATCCAGTGTCTCTGGATAATCTCCTCACAGAGGTAATAGCAAGCTTCTTTTTCTCTTTGCCATAATGTTTTGTTGCAAATTCATGTCTATTTGGAAGGATCAGACTTTTGTTTTTTAACAGCGGTTATTAATACAAAAGTTAATTATGAAAGTTAAGAGTTACATTATCAAAAAAGTTTGAGTAGCTAAATAATCAGGCCGTCAGTTGAAGTATTTCCAATTGATTTAGGTAATTAAGTTTTATGTCATGAGTGACATTACATTTTGTTGTTGTCATATTTAGTATGTGAAGTTGTGAACATGACCATTGAGTGTGATACTGTATGCACTCTAACCCTGGTGTGGTTTGCTGTATTCTTAGGACTTGGTGAACTTTGAGAAGCAGTGGAGTGGCTTTTTCTCCAGCATGGACCTGGAGAGCCATCTATCCATCTTGGAGCTATCTGAGGCTCAGGCAGGAGAGGTACGTGTATTAACATTTATGGGACTGGATATCAAGTCAATATCTGAATAATGCTGTTTGAAAATATATATATCTTTTGCAATGTCTATGTGAAGTAGTCAGCTAAGTGTACTTAAGTGTGTTCTCATCAATCCACAGGCATTCCGTACTTATTACTCTCATGGACTGATGTCAAGTAACATCACAGATAAAAGGTAAGCTTTTTATTCAACAATGGCATACTCTGAAATTCTAATCATTACTTCATTAGTCTTGTGATTTCTAGAACAAACAAAAAAATTGACTCGCTTTATCCCATGTTTCTCTTTTTTAGTAAAAGTCAGCAGCCCTTCATGTTGTTTGGAAAGCATTCGTCCTCGGAGGATTTGGAGAGTTATTCGTTCAACTTTGCCTCAGAGAGTCATCAGGTCCGCAACACGGGAGCTGAGGCGTCTGCAGCCAGACACATGGTGAGAAGCCTGAAACGGGACATCTGCCAAAGTGGTTATAAGAGTAGAAGACCTGTCACTCTGGAAACTCATTACTTACTCCACTAAACATTTTACATTTGAAATAGTGGTTTGCTGCTACATTAATGCTCTGAATATCTTGTGTTGAAACTTCAGCGTTTTCTAAATCACGTTGCTCAATAAAATAAGTCGCCTGCAGCACCACCTGGTGAAGAGATTCTGGCACAACTCTGCTCACAAATTATCTTGAAAATCTCTTGTCAGGAAACATGTGATCACTGACCCCATGTCAATGTAAATGTAAGATTTAGGTATATGTGCAGCATTTCTGTCTGTCATTTGTGAATTGGGAACACGCCATGAGTGTCTCATCAATCTAAATAAACACTTTTTTTGTCCATTAGATTCTGCAGTGTGTGGCTCCCAAGAGACCCCTAGCCTGCTCTCGGACCTATTTCTTTGGGACCACCCACTCTCCATACCTTGGTGAGGTTTTATTGTGTGACTTTGCCTATTTCATATTAATTACCTGCACATTTGTAAAAGTTACATTTTGTTTTGTTTTTTTGTACATTATTGTCCTTTGCATCACATTTCAGAGCATCGTTTCTGTACACAGGGACTCAAGACGCAACTACTAACCCTCAGAAGTGCTTGTGTGAAATGTTGCTGTGTGTTGAGTCACATGTAGGGTCCAGAACATGCTCCGCTTGCCTGGGGTTAACTGTAATATGATTTGTATTTTTATTAGTTAGTGAATCATTTATTTATTTCATCCACAGGAAATCAAAACACAGAGAAAAATAGAACAGAAGTCTTGTAAGTGATTTAGTTTTGCATCTCACAGTCAATATTCTCTTCCCTGTAAGCTATCGGTTGACCATTGTTCAATTCGACAGAACGTCACAATGAAAGAGTTCTGCTTGTTTCAGACTTTTGTCTCAGATCTATTCAGCTGCTGTTCAAGCCGTCCTGTCAGGAATCAAATGCTACTCCTTTACCTCCAGCGCTACCAAGGTAAGAAAGACAAAAGCCCTTATTTTAACATGCGTCCTTCAGAATAACACGTACAGTTTCTCATTATTTATTATCCCAGGCCAAGGATGTAGCAGAGAACACCTTTCTAGTGGCTTTGGACTCAATGAATTTAAGTCAGTACCGGAGTTCTCTAAGGTACAGATTGATTTAGATTTTTCCACTGTCACCCTTTGTGTGAGACCTTTTGCCATGTGGAAATGTAATTTACTTGTTTGAATTGGTTTAACTGTCCTTTCTTTGTTCAGGTCCAAATGTGAATTCCTCATACAAGCAGTGAATATGCAAGGAAGGTGGGTGTTACCTCATCCTTCATTAGCAAGCTTTTGCTTTTTCTAACTCAACTCCTGGAAACATTTATTTGTCCTTTTTGGAACTTCAGAACCTGTTTTATTTTTTGTTCTCAGGATCATTCCTCTGACTGATAAAGACAGCCGTTACGTAGTAAAAACAGTAAGTTAGAGAAGCAAATGCATGTGTTACTGCGGTGTACAATTTCCCTTTTTAAAAGCATGTACTTCTATTCATCTAACTAATTTTCCTTTTTTTTTCAAGGCCTCCATGAAGGTCCATGACATTCCAGACCTGCAGTGGGACGGGGGCGACCTGGGCTCGGTGGTCTTCTCTGAATCATTCTTGGAGTCCAGCATCAACATTCAACAGAAAGGTACAAGACTGATTGAATTTAGTCTAATTAGAATGGATTGCTGAGTGATTCCTGAAAACATTTGAGTAACACACTGTAATAAATACAGTGACAAATTAGGTCACTGTAAAAAGAAAAGGACAGAAGTTATTTTGAAACAACAGAGCACAAGTATAAAAAAGCATTTTTTTCTTCTTTTTCTTGCTCTGAGAATCATATTTGTGATTAATCTTCCTTGTTTGTTATTCTTTGACTTTGTTGTTTGTGCTTCATTTCAAACACGTCTGTTTCCTCTCCTGCAGACGGCACTGTGTCCTCAGACAGCTGCTACACCATCCTGACTACAACTGTGCCTCGATACGCCTGCTGGCTGGTATGTGTGGGCCCATCAATGTGATAGAGACAATGTTTAAATATAGACATAGTTACGAAGTCTAATTTTACAGTGTAAGTTTTACAAAATCGCACATTTCAGTCTTCTTCTCTCCAGAAAATCAGTTGTCTCACTGTTAGTTTAAGAATACACCATTTTATTAAGTCTTATGGTCACATTGTTTTCAGATGGAATCGGATTTCAAGCAATCTCAGCAAGCCCAACATCTTGCCACGGTAAGTGCAGAAGCTTCATGTGTCCACTGCAGTGTATGGCTACCAGTTGATGTACGTGTGATCATGTGACCTCATCACTGTCAACAGAAAGAGGAAGGCACTTGTCTGGGAACTGCTCTGACTGCCCCAGATGCTGCATACGTGTTCTCCAGCAGCCAGCTCTCCACACCTGAAGAAGGTGACACTCTCCAGTAATATTGATATTTCTGACATGTAGTCTATATTTATATACGGCCACAATGCTGCCGTATAACCTTTTGATTCATAGATTATTGACTTAGCCTGGAATTAATTGTCAAAGTCAACCCGTCGCATTTCAAACAAAAATGAAATTCTGTGAATCAACTAAATAGACTTTTAATCATAGCTTTAGTCAGAGTTGTTTATTTGTGTTTATATGTGACACAGGGTTCGTACGGTCATGGAAAACCTGGAAAAGTCATGGAATTTTAAAATGGTCATTTCCAGGCCTGGAGAAGTCATGGAAAAAACTTAAATCATCAAAGTTTTGGAAAAGTCATGGAAATGTGTTAAAATCACATGTTCATTTACGCCGAGTTTGAAATAATTAATATATTTTTTAAAGAAAGACGCTCAAAATATAAGCCGGCGTACGCTCTCAATACGCGACATTTTCTACAGTTTTCATGTTTATACCGAGATTTCAGTTTGGTCATGGACATTTGGTTTAAAGTCATGGAAAACTCATGGAAATCCATTGGTCAAAATGTGTAAGAACCCTGGTGACAGTACATGTCCAAGATATATATTTTGTATTTATCCTTACCTTGTTATGTGACAAAGAGTCATGATTCTGCCTAACTTTATATATTTCTTAAAATGTTGATTATAGGGAAAATGATTTTCCTGTCTGAGGGACTCCTGTTTATCCATTCTCAATATGGGAGCATTACACTGTCCAAGGATCACATCAGGACCATCAAGTTCTATGATCCGGTAATATTCACATGTTATGATGACACATGTATGATCACATATATATTTTTCTGCACAAGTTCTGTTTTGTTGTACATTTATGATTTAAAAGACAGTTCTTTACTGGGATAAAACACAATGACATAAATCCATTCGCAGTTGAATTTCTGGTTCCAACCTGTGTCTGATTTCTGTGTTGTCTTAAAACCAGGACTCCAGCGCTGTGGCATCTCTCCTCGTGGAGTATGACAGCAGCCTGCTCCCCAACCTTCCGTTCCCTCTCCACAGCGCTGACCACTGTCTGGTGTTTGCTCTTCTGCCCAGGTCTAAGAGCTACAGGGCCTTCTATTCCAAGGTAAAGCCTTAACCCTCCTGTTACTTTAGGGTCAATTTGACCCCATTCAATGTTTAATGTCGGTGTTCTTTCGGGTCAATTTGACCCCAGGCTGTTTTTCACTGTGTCAAACATATAAGAAATATCAACTTTTTTATATATCTAAAGGGCTATTTAGGTATCAACAAACAAACATAAAGTACCTCACACTTAAACTTGGGAAACAATATTAATTCTAATAATTTTCTGGAGGTTTTAATTGCTGGGGTCAAATTGACCCCGAGGGTAAAATATGTTAGTAAATATAAAGGTAACAGGAGGGTTAAACATTGAATGGGGTCAAATTGACCCTAAGGTAACAGGAGGGTTAAGCCGCTGACCTCTGACAGAGTTTTAGATTCAACATACACTTGATTCAGTCTTAAAATTGTGTCCTTCCATTTCTGCAACCGCAGATGGCCTAAAAACTTAGTCTCCCACAGTTCATAGTTCTTTTCGACGTGAACTCATACGTTCGCTCATGGTGCTGGCACTCCAATCCCTGAGACTCGCATTCAAACGTGCATACAAACAAATGTCTCTGTGGCGACTCACGCCGGATATCTCTCAACGTCAAACGCGTCTGGGCCCATAACCTGTTAAGCAGAGCTTGACTGCGTGTACCGACTCAACATATATAAACTTAGGGGGACAAATACACTGGATGCAAGTTTGTAAGAATGATACTCAAGCGCTTTATTTTCTGCAGGTGCATCAGCTTATATAGACCTGGTCACATGACACACACACCTGAAATGCATAAACAATAGTTGGGAGCAAAATCCGTCTCAATTATTCAATTAACACCCATCATGCCTGTGTAATATTGTGCGAAAGCAGCCAGCTGCCACGTGTCTGCAGTAGCCCAGAAGAGACAAACCAACCACTGGCTGTATAGAGGAGGGCCTTTTGCGTTTTCCTGTTGTCGGCCACCGTCGTTCTCCTGCACACTTCACAGGAGAATTTCAGTTGGTTGCAATATGCAGCCTCACCCCTAGATGCCACCGAATCACACACGCTAGACTCTTAAGTGTTCAAAATGACATGGTAATAACATCAACTGGTGTTTATTCCATTTGATCAAATGGTCTTTCAGGTATATATACTATATATTGTCATGTTTTTTAATGGATCTTGAGTTGTGGATGAAATATAGGATATGATTTTTCTGTTTTATTTTTGGTTCAAGGATGATCTCTTTTTTGTGAAACAAGCCATCTTCATCATTTTATGCACATCCAGATACAGCTGCAGTTATCTGAACCTTAATCTCTTGGTTTCAGGTTTTGTCAGTGTGGCAAAAATCTGAATCTGGACTTAATCTGCAAATGGTGGACCAAATGCACCTGACCTGGAACCAGAAAACCATGTAAGAGAACGTGTCCCCTTTTCAACAATTACTTGTCTGTATGCTAGATTCCATCACACCTTCCTTGGAGTTGGAAAGTTAGCAGATTGTCCTTTTTTAAATATCACAATTTTAGAAAAAGTTTATGATCTTATTTTCTCCAATAAGGTCTGACAAATGCAGACATTTAAAATATATATTTGAGTGTGTTTCACTGAACCTATTTCTCTTCCTGTCACAAGATTTTTAACGTCCCATTGTTAACACACTTAGTGATTCTGTAAAATGGCGAATCCGTCTTTTGATGCTCTATCCGGTGGATGTTGTGATGACTTTTTCATCTTCTCTCAGGCACAGCAGACTGCAGAAGCTCCATGACAGTCAGGAGCCGCCAGTGGCCAAACGCAGGGGCAGCCTGAAGACTTCATACTCCCAGCTGCCAGAGCAGGACATGTGAGTACACACTCAAGTCACTCAGTGCTTCACAGTTCCAACAAACAAGTCATGAAACCCGATACCGGGTAACGCTCAACCCCCGGTACGTCTTCCCAAAATAGCATGTCACGCCTGTGTTTCTGGATACAGTGTTTTCATCCGTGGTGATCATCCACACTCGGAAGGTCTTTTCTGCCGAGAGAAAGTATATAAGATCATGACTCTTCCGTATCTGTGTGAGAATAAACGGTGTATCCTTCCTTGCTATCGTAGCTGCAACAAAGACAATAACATGCAGGGATACCACGGCTTCTCGGTCTTCCCAAATCTGTCCCCTCGTATAATCGGACATCCAACTGTTTTAACCCTTGTGTTGCCTTAGGGTCATTTTGACCCAAATCAATATTACACCCTCCCCCCGCTTTAGGATTAATTTGACCCCATTCAATGTTTAATGTCGGTGTTCTTTCGGTAGTCAACAAACAAACATAAAGTGCCTCACACTTAAACTTGGAAAACAATATTAATTCTAATAATTTTCTGGAGGTTTTAATTGCTGGCGTCAAATTGAACCCAAAGGGTAAAATATGTTAGTAAATATAAAGGTAACAGGAGGGTGAAACATTGAATCGGGTCAAAATGACCCAAAGGCGGGGGGAGGGTGTAATATTGATTCGGGTCAAAATGACCCTAAGGCAACACAAGGGTTAAGCATTTGCATTCAAAATTAACATAAACGCACACCGTGCTTCTAAAAATGTGACGCTCTCTTTTGCCAAATGTTTAAGTCTAAATCTCATTTCTAAGCACTCTGTTCCAGTGTTGAGCGTTTATGTAAATGTACTGCAGGAACTGTAACCAATAGGACACGTTGGAAGGAAAGTCTTAGCTGTAAATCTGTCGTACGCCCTTTAGTCCCTTTTCTACCATGTTCAGTTCCCAAAACGCTTGTTGCATCTCAGGGTTCGTACGGTCATGGAAAACCTGGAAAAGTCTTGGAAACTAAAAATGGTCATTTCCAGGCCTGGAAAAGTCATGGAAAATACTTAAATCACAAAAGTTTTGGAAAAGTCATGGAAATTTGTTATAATCACATGTTCATTCATGTCGAGTTTAAAATAATTCATATGTTTTTGAAAGGAAGACTCTCAAATTATAAGCTGGCATAGGCCAAGTCCAAACAGATTTGCACATAAAGGATAATAGTTTGATTAAAAGAATTAACATTTATATAAGTGTTTCTAAGAATAAACATGTATAGTAATGTTTATTCTTTTAATCAAACTATTGTCTCTCATTCATTTGTTTCATTTAAGGTATATTGTATGCTTTGTAATTCTCATTGTTTGAATTCTACATTTTCAAAAAGTTTTCATGGACACACCGAGATTTCAGTTTGGTCATGGAAATGTAGTTTAAAGTCCAGGAAAAGTCCTGGAATTCAATTGGTCAACATGTGTACGAACCCTGCATCCGCTCATGCCGGTCAGTTCTGACCCCATGTCGGTTTACTGATCCTTGCATTCTGGTCCATGCCAGGTTTCTTCAGCACTTTGCCCTGAGTAGTATTGGTCAGGAGCCCATTCTGTATGACCACCTGGGGGTGCTCTTCCCCTCTGCAGAGCTGAGGAATCCCGTCAACGGTCAGGGAGACGAGGTGAGCACGTTGACCGAGGTGCGGCGGATCTTCCTCATTTGAAAAAACAACCGCGGTTCCTTTTAAGGAACGCATTTTCCTGTCACCCTTAATGTGTCTGAGCCAGTTCTAATCTCATGTGGTTCTTTTCATGTGTGCGAAGGTTGTCATCACCATCATCACTGGATTACCGGGAAGCCATAAGGAAAGACTCTGCAATTTCCTGGTCCAATTAAACAAGGAACATGGAAGGTGAGAGCGATTCCATCCGACAAGGTTCCTTCAGTTTGCATTTAGTTTCTGTGACCGTGCTATTATTTCTACTCTTATATACAGGGTTCTTACGGTCATGGAAAACCTGGAAAAGTCATGGAATTTTAAAATGGTCATTTCCAGGCCTGGAAAAGTCATGGAAAAAACTTAAATCATAAAAGTTTTGGAAAAGTCATAGAAATGTGTTATGTTCATTTATGCCGAGTTTGAAATAATTAATATGCTTTTTAAAGAAAGACGCTCAAAATATAAGCCGGCGTACGCTCTCAATACGCAACATTTTCTAAAATGTTCATGTTTATACCGAGATTTCAGTTTGGTCATGGAAATTTGGTTAAAAGTCATGGAAATCCATTGGTCAAAATGTGTAAGAACCCTGTATATATATGTTGTAGCAATTAGCAACATACACATTACAATAAGTTTTTCCTTTCATCCGTCCTGCAGGTGGGTGGTGTACCAGCCTGGTCCTGACAGCTGTGAGGGCTTCTCAGCCTCTCACCTTCAGCAGTATTTGTCCAGCTTCCTGGAGAGCCAGAGAGGCCCTGGAGGCAAACCCCGTCTGTTGGTGGTCTCACCGGGGTGAGAGGAACCATTCATATGCCAAAAACACGACCATTTTAAAATGCTGTTATCTGACGTTTACTAACAATGTCGTGGAGCGTGAAACGGATCTTAGAGCTCGTCTGTCTGCTCCAGAGCTTTCTTGTAGTTCTTTCTGAGCTTCACCTTCTGGGCAGGAAAAGCTGCGACCCCTTTGTGTACTCTGAGTATTTTGGGGTATTCAAACGTAACAATATCAGACGGCTCTTGAAGAAATTGTAAAAGAAGATTAACTGAAATGATTTGGTGTTCATCGTCAGTGTGTGATGACGGTTCATTTGTAAATATTTGTACTTGGACAGATACACAGATGTTCTGGATGTGGTCCAGGCGGTGCTCTTCCACCCTGACCCAGTTGTCCGAGCGTGTTTCACCATCGGCGCCGTCACCGCCTGCGTGGACCCCCTGGCCTCCTGCGTGGAGCACAGGTGACATTTCTTTCCCCAGTAGATTAGGCCTCAACCCGGCGGCTGGTTGTTGTTTGATGAAACCACAACATTTCTCACTGAAGTAGACAAAATTCCTGACTGATTGGGTTTCCAAATGGACTAAAAACCAGAAACCAAGTGAAATGGTATGGATCAGAATGACACCAAACAAAAACATCCGTTGTAACGTGTGACGGCTGTTAGCAATCTAGAATTAAAAAAATTCCCAAGCTCCCTTGGCCTGGGGCTCAGTGCAGTGTGTACATGTAGGTGTGTACATGCAGTAGAAACGGGTTCGGTTTGCTGTGTGTGTTTAAAATCATATTGCTTTCAACTTCAATATTTTCAACAATTCAATTCAGTTTATTTGTATAGCCCAATTTCACAAATTACTAATTTGTCTCGGAGTGCTTTACAATCTGTACACATAGACATCCCTGCCCCAAAACCTCACATCGGATCAGGAGAAACTCCCAAATAACCCTTCAGGGGGAAAAAAGGGAAGAAACCTTCACCAGTCAGCATACTGGTCTGATCTAATTGATGAAGGATGAGTAATTCAATTATTTTTTTACCCTGTTCCAAACAAAACCAAGTTAGTGACTCGACTCCAACCCAGCGCTTCAGCACATGTCGCTGTGCTGCTGCGGCTTCACAGTAAACGGCATCAATAACGCAGCTGTAAGTGTAACAGCACATTTGTATGAGCAGCTTCCATCCAATCCGTACGACGAGTAGCGAACGCTCGCCGCCCGTAGACTCGGAACGTTGCTCTCACAAGCTGGAGACTCGCTGCTTCGCTGAGGACGGCTGTTGCACCCGAACAGGATTCACAGCGTTTGATTCGATCACCCAGTTTCACAACAAACTAGAACTGGCACTCGGTAGAGCTCATACCTTCGCATATCACAAGATTGGGCATTGAATTATGAACATTTTGGCATTAGTTGCATGACAATTGGATACAAATTTTATGGTAAAAAGAAGATTTTGACCTTTTCATTCCATTTGACCCGATTGATCCCAAAATCAAATCAAATGGTCCCCGGATAATAAACAATCATCCCACCAAATTTCATGCGATTCTGTTTAATACTTTTTTAGTTATGCGAGTAACACGCATACAAATAAATAAATAAATACACGGCGCTCAAAACATAACCTTCCGCATTTTCAATGCGAAGGTAATGACTTGCAGATCAGTCCGCTGCTCTGCTATCTCTGCGTATGCTTAGCTTTTATTTTGTTAAACACACCAAGAAAAGCTTTCATTTGTTCCTTGCACAGTAACTATTTTTTTGTTGTGCATGCAGCTAGCTAGACGTATGTATTGTGTATCTTTTTGTGCCATGTAGAGGCTACATATGCCGTCATAGAGCCGTAGAAACAATCTGAGTGTTCTATTCAGCTCTGCTTCTGAGTAATGTATGGACAGACGGACCCAGATGATGACAGACAGGGCCGGATGTTGGAGGTTTCCAGGACGAGGTCACATGACCCTTTTAGCTATTAAAACTCAAGGCTGGGTCCCTTTTACAGAGAGGATCAGTCCTACATTTAATCTCACTCTCCTTTTGTTACAGGCTTTAGATGTAGTTTACAGAGCTTCTCACTGTCGAAGATTGACTGAGCTGCTCCACACAACATGACATGCCACTCCGGGTAATAGGCTGTTTTCCACTGCACAGCCGGGCTGCGTTGGCCAGTGATACGTACAGACGGGTGAAGTCAGTCGAGGGTCGACTCTTTCCAATACGCTTGGAAAACTACTTTGACCGTCTTTTTTTACCAGACCATTTATTTGAAAAGCTAGTCTAATAATTATATTCTGCACATTGCAGATTGCGGTGATTGTCTAGCTTGCCGAGCTTTAATAATAAATAATAAACATGTTTTGTACCCAGTGCCGTTAATATATCGAGATGACCATCCAGTCAAACTCTGAAAAAAAAAAAAGAAAGATATGTTTATAAAAGGTTTAGTTACCTTCGCATTGAAAATGCAGAAGGTTATGTTTTGATCGCCGTGTATTTATTTATTTATTTATTTGTATGCGTGTTACTCGCATAACTCAAAAAGTATTTAACCGAATCGCATTAAATTTGGTGGGATGATTGGTTATTATCCGGGGACCATTTGATTAGATTTTGGGATTGATCGGGTCAAAGGTCAAGGTCATGAAAAGGTCAAAATCTTCTTTTTACCATAGCGCGGTCAATTTTTATCAATTTCTATCCAATTGGCATGCAACTAATGCCAACATGTTCATAATTCAATGCCCAATCTTGTGATATGCGAAGGTATGCGCTCTACCGAGTGCCCGTTCTAGTTAGCAATGTGGTTAGCACTGACTTTTCCTCCATCCCACCACAACCCATTGCCATAGATAGTGTGGAGATCTGTGGACCCACATGGTGCTAATTGGGAGTGGTTAGCCCAGTTTAGGCCTGACCTGCCTGTCAACCCCCTGCAGCACAGCCCCTCTAATCCTCCAGGTCCACATGTGTGGGCAACACCCCCTCCTCGGTGGAGCTCATCGGTCCGCCACGATCCAATCTTTGTGATGAATGCAGACAGTTCATTACATCAGGACAGGAATGATGAATGCTCTTCACATTGCGGATCCCCGAGCCTGCAGGGGAGGGTCTGTGGTGGCCGGAGGGGGACGCGGTTATTCAGAAAGTGGTGTATAACACTGATCGATCTGAAAGGATGAATTATGTTAAGATTAAATGAGATTACAGAAAGCTTTTACATTGGTCAGCTGGCAGTCACAATGTTGATGTCATCCTATAATCAATGCCCCAGGACTGCTAGCCAACAGCCATAACACTGAATTAGCCTGATATTGCTGCACAACCAAGTAAAAAAAAACATTTCTCATAAACAGAGTTATTGTTAGTGATCAGATTGTGGAACGAGACAAGGATTAAAATACAGAGGGTTAATAGTTCAATATATGAATTACCATTTGTATATCAATTACTCCCCCTGTGATGACATTTCTCCTTTTTTTATCAAAACATCTGTTTACGAACTCTCACACGACTCGTGGAATATAATCCAAGTCTCTATTTCCCGGGGGAAAATGAAACTATTTCCAACACAATCCATCCACAGTGACCATCTCAGTCAAACTGGATTTAAATGATGGCTGCCAGTCAGTTTTCTCGCTGTGCTCGTCACATATACTGTCTATCTAACTTAAGTTATTCTCTGTCTGTCTCTGCAGGTTTGCATTTCCTAAACTGTTGGAGCAGTGCAGCCAAGGTAAATTCCGTCTCTTGAGAAGTTTCCCAACAATGAAATACATTGGGGATAAACTTTCAGCAGACATAATGTTGATGTTCATGGCGTGATGCTGCTCTGGAAGCTGAGCAGCATATCCGCTCCAAACGTACGTGATGCAAGAATCAAGAAATGTTCTCCATCATTTTCAAACTAAGTCAGAGTAGAAGTTGGATATTTATGACAAAAAGTTAACAGTAAATTAGCAAATCCAAAAGTAAAGAAGAAATATACGATATATGTGAAACAAGGCTTTTGTTGTGACGTGTGTTGTGGTGCCATTCATCCAGCAGGACCGTCTTTGACTGCCTCAAAATCCCAAAATGTAACTTGTTGTCTACATATTACACACATATGGAGATCTATGGAGGATTGAGCATCAGCATTTTCAATTAAGATCTAAATACTGAGAAGTTCAAAGTACGTTAACATTTGGAGATTAGGTTTGCCAAACTGGACTCACAGCGATGGCGGTTATAATATTACCCACCATGACATTATTCTCTGCCACAAAAGTTTTCTAAATAGTTTGACAGATCTTGTAATATGAAAGCCTAAAGGGTCAAACCAGCAAGAGGCTCAGCACCCGTTGCCCCTAACGTCCCCTAATGTTTGAGAGCCCATCTTGTATTCTGTCATGTGACATATTGAAGAGGAGTCATTATTACCTTCGCATTGAAAATGCGGAAGGTTATGTTTTGATCACCGTGTATTTATTTATTTATTTGTATGCGTGTTATTCGCCGAACTCAAAAAGTATTGAACCGAATCGCATGAAATTTGGTGGGATGATTGGTTATTATCCGGGGACCAGTTGATTATATTTTGGGATCAATCGGGTCAAAGGTCAAGGTCAAGGTCATGGAAAGGTCAAAATCTTCTTTTTACCATAGCACGATACATTTTTGTCCAATTGGCATGCAACTAATGCCAAAATGTTCATAATTCAATGCCCAATCTTGTGATATGAGAAGGTATGCGCTCTACCGAGTGCCCATTCTAGTTTATTTATTTATTTGTATGCGTCCGTGCGTGTTACTCGCATAACTCAAAAAGTATCAAACCGAATCGCATGAAATTTGGTGGGATGATTGGTTATTATCCGGGGACCATTTGATTAGATTTTGGGATCGATCGGGTCAAAGGTCAAGGTCATGAAATGGTCAAAATCTTCTTTTTACCATAGCGCGGTCAATTTTTATCCAATTGGCATGCAACTAATGCCAAAATGTTCATAATTCAATGCCCAATCTTGTGATATGCGAAGGTATGCGCTGTACCGAGTGCCCGTTCTAGTTTATGATATGATATGATATTCCTTTATTCGTCCCACAGTGAGGAAATTTCAAAAATCACAGCAGCATTTTGCATAGTTTAGCATACCTTTTTTACCTTACTTATTATTTTGAAGGAGTCCAAAAGCCGATTTCCTTAAATAAATGTAGCTTGCAGGTACAACAAGGCAGCATTAATGCACAAAAAAACCTACTGTGAAATATTGTATGTCTGCATTGCCTACACAGACGTGATTTTGTGTTTCCAGTTTCTCCTGGTATTCATGTTCCCCTTTTTCGCGCCTCGTTGTACGTCAGGTATTGTGAGTACAGTGGTGTTCACCGGGCTGACAGCGGAGCAGAAGCACCCTCTCACGCAGCATGTTCAGCAGTTGGTACGCTCCGCCAACCCCACCGCCGCCTTCGTGCTGGCAGAGAGAGGAGCTGTCACCAGGTAGGCGCCCGTAGGATCGTGAGCAAACTGTCATCTAACTGCATTTATCTTTGCTTAAAACATTCCACATCTATATTTGAATATGTTGGGTCAGAGCGCTGCACAGGTAGAGAAGTAATGTGTTATGAACAGTTCCCAATGCACACTGTACTTTGAGTTATTACCTTCGCATTGAAAATGCGAAGGTAATGTTTTGATCGCCGTGTATTTATTTATTTATTTGTATGTGTGTTACTCGCATAACTAAAAAAGTATGGAAACCGAATCGCATGAAATTTGGTGGGATGATTGGTTATTATCCGGGGACCATTTGATTAGATTTTGGGATCGATCGGGTCAAAGGTCAAGGTCAAGGTCATGAAAAGGTCAACATCTTCTTTTTACCATAGCACGGTCAATTTGTATCCAATTGGCATGCAACTAATGCCAACATGTTCATAATTCAATGCCCAATCTTGTGATATGCGAAGGTATGCGCTCTACCGAGTACCCGTTCTAGTTCATTCTGTAATTAAAAGCCTGTTATGTATTTCTGAGGTTTTTCAAAGTAAAGTGTTTTTGCTGCGAGGATGGAGTTTTTTTTTTTTCATGTGTTTTCTTTTTTTTATCAATTAGGAATGAAGATGTGAATCAGATATTTTCGGAGAGCAGTTTCAGTGAGCCGCAGATGCTGAGAGCCCGTTACGTCCTCTACCCAGGCTGGTAAGACCCTCGCCCCGTGTACCTCTTCACTAGCTGTGACCCCCCCGCTTGTCCTCCCGCATCCACACACTGAGCGACAGATTGCCGCTGATTCCCGCCGCGGCCCGACCTCGCCTCCCTCCCCGCGGGTTAATTGCCACTCGGCTGCAGCGGTGGGGGTATCGGCCTCTGATTGCTGTAAAGACTCTCGGTGTTCCGTCCCAGGCGGCCTCGCGGCGGCACAGTGACCCGCTGTTGGCCGTGCGGTCGCCATGGACACAGAGGCGGGTCTCCTTCCCTTTGGGCCGGGTCCATTCAGCTCTAATATGAAGCTCCGCTAAATCCTCCCCTCAGGCCACACACTGGATCAAAGTGGTCAGAGTCCGGCCCTTTGGAGTCGCTCACCTTTGAGCTTTATCCTGTGTACGTTCTTCCTCCACGTCCTAACCCCTCCCGACCAAGACGAGGATCTTTCTCACCTGCCGATTGAGAGCATCTCCGTCTCCAGATTCTCCGTCCTCGTCCACAGTTTCACAAGCGATTCACAGACGCTGGCCTCTTTCACGTGGGCAGCTGGTAGAGTAAACAACTCTCCCGCCAAAGACAAAATGTGGCACAAACATTTGGCCGGCTCTCCACTTAACTTTCTCGCCATTTGTGTAATGTGCAATGTCTTTCAGGTGCAAAGGGCGCTTCGTCTCCGGTTGCGGGTCTCTGGTCCTCACCCAGCAGCGCGTGGCTTTCAACCGCCCCCTAGAGAGGCCTCGATTTGTCACCCGCTGTAAAGGTGAGACCCCCCCCCCCCCTCCCTGTTGACTCTTACACGTGACAGAAGCTCCAGATACGAGCTGGCAGGGTTTGATGGTGACTACATAAGCCGCCTTTCTCTCCAAATATGGAGACAACTGGGGTCTCAAAGTAATTGTTCGCTCTTGCTGCAAAACAATCTGTATTCCCAAAGGATGCACATGCTGGCAATTTTGCTTTGGAAGGAAACTGATCATTTAAATTAATATTTCTAACGGCTGAAAATCTCATTACTTTTCTGTAGGACTCAAGTCGTCACTACGGCCAAGCCCCTTCCGGGGAAACATGTACAATGTGTGGGGGAAAGTCCGATTTTCTGGTAGGAATGATTTATTTTCATTTAATCTTTTGCCTTCAAAAATACATTGCCCGCTTTTCCTGACTTTTGACATTTTCAGATTATATTTTGAATTCCAGACAACTTGCTTTTTGTCAAGCGCTGCTAAACAAATGTGACATTTTTTTTCCTCGGTAATTACTTGACCTGCATTTGCATTTCCCAGTTTTGGGAATTAATAGAGAAAAGGTTGCCCTCAAGGCAAGCAAGAAGCTCCTGACGGTAGGAATATTGCTCGCTTGTTGTTTGGTGTTTAGAATTCAGTTCATGGTCCATCGGTTTGGTTTCCTCCGTATTGTTGTCCCACTCTTTTTCTCATCTGAGGACCTGTGCTGAGTTGTTGCATGAGGAGAGAGTGCAGGTGCCTGTGAGGGGGAGACGTGCAGAGAATGTGCCGATATTCATCCAGATTGGAATATACATGAGTACAGAAGGAATGTGGAGGCTCCGCCATCCTTTATCCTCACACTTCCTTGGTGTCAAGTGTATATTACAGTCCCTGTCTTCAGGGTAGTGTATCATTTACATCACTTTATAGTCGTTTTACTTTATTTCACTTTTTGTATGGAGCTGTTGCGCATTCAGTACATATTTCACATTGAGCGAGAACGTATTTGACGTGTTTTATCTTTTCCTTTTTGCCACACACGTGAGTTCTAAGTCTTTTTTGGGCACGGAGAGGCCGGATGGATGTTGAAGCATTAACGCCCCACCAGCATGCCGCTGCAGCAGGTGTTACACGAGGTGTAAAGTGTTTGTGCCCCATCACCTCTGGAACCTCCAGACTCAGACAAGCTGATGGAGGTGAGCTACAACACGTTGAGCGGGAACCTCAGCATCAGCGCCGACCCTCTGACCCCGGGCCCCGAGGAGGCCGGCGCGTCCTGCGTCCTGATCTTCGATGGCGTCGGCCTCACCGAGGACGGCCTGAAGGACTGGCTCCGGCTGTGTGCCAAGCAGGTCGGCATTTAAACTGCATTGCTGCCTTGGATTGGCAAAAAAAAAACTCCCTGAGACTCATGCATGGATTTTCTTTCTTTCTGATTACTATAAAGCTGAGTACTGTGTGAAAAATAAAGTGTGTAATCACAAGGCTGTTATTTCTCTTTGGTGTTTACAGAGGCAGAAAAAGAAACTCAAGAAGACTAAAAACAGCCTTTCACCACAAGAACTCCAGAGCATACACGTGAGCTTGTTTATATTAATAATTATAGATAGTATACAGGACATTGAAGCTACTCTGTGTCTACTTGAGCTCACGCCTGCTTTGTTTGTGAGTATATTGAATAACTAGTCTGCATGTATGACACATGCACTTCCCTGCTGCTGGCTTTAAGAAAGTCAGCAAGCGGCAAAACTTCTAGTTGACGTATGAATCTGGATCTGGTTTCAAAATATTCCCAAAAGATCTTTTTGCAAATATGTGGAATGAAACGCACCGAGTCATTTTGTTGGGAGGTGATATGTGGACATGTGGAGTGACAAACAATGATGTAAACATAGCTGTTTGTTCACAATAAAACTCCACAGGCTACCTTTAGGTTTATTGTCAATAAATGCCACAGCAAGAGGTAAAAGATGGTGAAATCATCGATGCTTTTCAGGCGTTAAGTTGAGCTCTTGAGCCGATGCTGGCAGTTTCTTTTTAGCGCCCACAGCTGTTCAATCTGAAAACCTTTGATTTTACTTGACATTATATGTTTTTGTCCAGATGACCAGGCACCTGGACCGACTACCACAAGGCTACTTCTACAACGGCCGTCAGTTTGTTGACATCTTTGGAGAAAAAATGACCTTCCATCCCTGTATCCTCTTCACCGTCGACGGTAGAAACTCAACCACATCCGATCGGTCCCCCAGGCCTGAAATAGCAGAGATCTTTTTCAAATTCCAAACGTGAAAAAAACCCAAACCATACCGCATACAGTCTCTGTGAGTCAGATTATTCAATACAAATCGAGATCTGTGTTTGATAAGTCACAGGAACATCTATTTTTAAGTTTCTATCTCAAACAGAGCAGTGACCATAAACCGCTTCCTGTCCTGTCCGTGATGATTGTGCTTGCCTTACATCGCCCTCACCAGACATGGAAGACTTTATTAAGGAGCACCTCGCCGAGGCCAACAAGGAGGTCGAGCTGTTCAACCGTCAGCTGGAGCTGCAGGGACAGCCGGACCTGTTTGACCCGTGATAGAATCTGCCCGTACGTCCGCTGCCTCCATCTGTCTTATTTTAACTCTAAAGGGAACCACTGTGGGGGTGGAGGGGGAGGGGGGGGGGCTCAGAATGGTCGGTGTGAGGCCGCACCACGTGACGCTGCTGCGAGAAGCCCATTCACTATCCACGAACCGAGACACTTTGCCTCCTGATTCGGGGGCATCAAAAAGGGCCGAGCGGCAGACGAGCTTTTAAAGAATTAAATCACCCGTAAATAAATAAAAAGCGGGCGCGGCGAGGCGGTCCGCCTCACGTCCTTCGGTATCACCGCTCCCTGTATACAGTTAGCAGTGAGGCGTCGCATTCATCAAGTAAAATGCGACGCCTTAAATTGAGACCCGCTGGCCAAGAGATTAGAGGCGCTCACGACGGCGGACGAATCCGAAACACAACGCAACGCCAGACTCCACCTTTTTAAACCGCTGCGATTACGGCCACTAAGCCCGCGGGCGGGGAGACTTTCACGATCGGGGGGGGTTTCCGAGCGCGCTCTCCCGTCGCCGGGGCGCGTTTCTGTTTATCGCAGTTGGCAAATTAATGCCTCTATTTCTGGACGGGCGTGGAGGGCCGTGTGATTGCGGCGGGCTCCCCGGTGGCGTTTCTCACGCACCGCTCCTCCTCTGTTGTCACCCGACCCGCGGCCCACCTGTCGTCTCAGCGGAGGGAGCGCCGCGGTGTTTTTGTTTGAAGACTCGTAAAGTGAATCTAATGAAAGTGCAATAAAGCAGAGCTCCGTCCTCGCAGCGGAGCGGCGGCGTTCCGAAACAGCTGAGGCCGCCAGGCACACGTCGGATCTCCGAGGTGGCGCTTCCAGCGCAACATTAAAGCACTCAATTCTGGTTATTTGTTTTTTAATAATGCTGCTCGTTAACGGGGAGAATCTGAAGCCTCCCTGCGGCCGGCTGCGGATCCCTCAATGTTCATTTGTGGCTGCGTTAGTCCCAAGTGTCAACACAGTTTTAAACATCTTTTTGGGTCACAGCTTTCGGGTAAATGAGATAATCCTGGGAATGTTTGGTCAACACGAGTTGAGCCTTTAGTGCCGGGTTATCCGGCCTGCATCGGCGGTGTGACGTCGCAGAGAATCCGCCCTCCTGTCCCGTCTCAGCAGGGAGTTCGACTCTGCGTCCGTGTGTGACACTAATATTCTATGCACGTCTTCCTCTTGTGGACTAATTTCCCCTTGTGTGGATTAATAAAGGATATATCTCTTATCTCTCATCGGGGTTCCTACACAGGTTTTTCCAAGTTGGTTCGCAAAGCCGCGGGTAATCTCCGCGTCGTCGTCGACCGCTTTGCGATATCTGCGTTTCAAAGTAAGAGCGCGGTAAACGGGCGGAGTTTAAAACGCCGAAGCGTGCAGGAACACCGCTACGATCCCGGGAGCTCCGAGGGCTCTCGTTCCTCACGGGGTCAGCGGCGCAGCCCGAAGCCTCGTCGACTGCTTTTGGGCGCTAACCGAATCTATTTCAGTGAACGCAGAGCACTCGCCGATGCTGCTGCTGCGGCGACATTACGATGTATCGCATCGGCCCCAACATATGTAGAGAAACGTCCCGTATCCACCGAGCTCTCTGAGATTCTCAGATAACAGAGGAAAGGTGTTTCCGTGAAGAGCAGAATCTTCATTCCTCGGCAGCGGAGGGAGACGCTTGCCATTCGGTTCCTATCTCGGATATTATTAGATCGGCGGCGACCTCGCCGGCCGCGTCGTGTTTTGCATGTCTGCCTGTCGGCGCCGTCAACGGCCGGGAAAGAAGAACCCGTGATTTCGTGGTTCAGCTGAAGACTGAGCGAAGGCATCGTTAGGCAAGTTGTTTCTCTCCCGGAAGAATTGAGATTCAAACAATCCTGAACCTGAACCGCGCGCCTCCAACACGTATTACTGCGGCAACAGAGAGGAGGAGCTCGTTCTCTCGTACCCTATAAAAGAAGTGCAATTGCACCTCGTGTTTTTCTATACAGTGAATCTGCGGTACCCTCCAGAAGCTCTTTAAGGACCGGGCAAACGAACAAAGCCACGTTCTCCGTCTCACGAAACGAGACGACAAACGTAACGCAGCAAATGGATTCCAGCGATGTGCCGTTAAACAAAAAAAAGTAAAAACTCGAGCAGGATAATACGTAACATTACTCCTGTGTTGACAAAATGTTGACCGGTTGCTCTGTTGAGCTTTTCGGGGATGTTGGGAGCAACAGTTGCTGTCGCTCTGTCGGCGCGTAACGCGGCAGAGAGTTCCCCTGGTTGACGGGGAAATAGTCGCCAGAAGGTTCCTCAACTTTGAAACCTGCCAAAGAAGCAGGGAAGCGGGAACTATATTTGGCTGAGAAATCAAAAAGGAGTCCTTAAAGAGCGGAGGGTTATGTAATACCGTCGTGATATTTAAATGAAATTACCACGAACACGTACCCAGTATACGACGACTGCTACTACAAGTACGTCCACACTATTTTGCATGTGTCGAGATGTCACGCGGCTGCGACAGGCGATTGTGTCGCGACACAATCGCCTTTCACCGGACCGGTACGACGAAGAGGAAACAATCCCGTTGATTTTAAACATCCGCTGAGAAATTTGAATTTACCTCGAACGCGACGAAGAGTATTTTTGTAAGACTGTGAATTGAGAATCCTAGATGCAAGCGAAACGTCTCATCGCGCAAAAAACAAAAAAAGCAGACGCAATTATTTTTATTTATTTTTAGGAGGAGGAAACAAAAGAACTCCAAACGAGAATCCGATCGGGTTGCGAGACGTTTTCTCCGATCCAGCGGCGCCTCGGCGAGCGTTGGTGAAAGGAGTCCATGGAGTCGTTCTTTAAAGCAATGTGTTTCTACTCAGTGAGAGGGTGAAGTAGGCGATGTCACACGAGGGTGGGGGGGGGGGGGGCTCCGGGCGATTCAGGTATTCTTGAAACTAAACAAAAAAGATAGATGAAGGCCGGGTACCACTGAGAGTACCGAAGCCAGTACACGCTTCAATAAGTATACGTACAACTGCAGTATCTTAAATAACGGGAATCGCAGATCTATTTCTGTACGCCCGGCCCGAGGTGGGACAGAACTCTTGACGTTTTTACGCAAAACAAAACAAAACGAGGGTCGAGTTTGTCGGGCGACCTTCCGTCGGCCCGAGGAGCCCTCCACACGCCCCCCGGCGTCTTCGTCTTCCAGCCGTCGCTGAAGTTACAGGACAAAAACAAAGTTTGGCGTTAATTGGTTTTATATACAAGGGGGGGGGGGGGGGGGTGTCTTTTGTTATTTTCTAGTTTTGAAGATTGGCTCCGTGTTCGAAAAAGGGGGCCGACTGCGTGGAATGTACGCACTCCTTGAAGAAGTGGATCTTTCTAAGGTGTTTTTCGTGCTTATTGGAGGTTTGGGCTCGGACGACGTCATCGTGAACCGTCCAGAACATTCCCCCGTCCACTCGGCTCGTTTGGGCTCTTCCGTCCCATCGAGGTTCAGAAGGGCGTCTCGGGCTCTTCGCCCCCGCAGGCCGCCCCGGACAGAGGGAGGGATTCGCTCAGGCGTTCCTCTCATCTCCGTCCCTGAGATGACACAAAGAGCCAGAGCGCTGCAGCAGAAGACGGCGGCGACGCCGCGGTTAATGTCTCGCGTCCGTGGCCTCGTCGTCGTTATCCGAGCAACGGAAGCGATTCATGTCGTCGTGACGGGATCAGATCGCGGGGCTCGTTTCTTCTTCTCTCTCTCCAGGCCGTCCAACGCGAACAGAAAAGAGAACTCGCTTCAAAAGTGCCAAACGGTGTTTCCACGTTTTAGTTTTGAGCCGCGAGAACCGAATTACATTTGCACAAAAATCGCCTGTAACTTCTGTTTTTCTCCTGTGACCGACGCTTTTTAAAATCTAACTGTTGTTTTTATTGCACCGCGTGTCCCATTAAATATTTATAAGGTTGATTCGTGTTTGTTCTTTTGTCCCTGAATGCAACCGTTAGATTTAGACCTTTTAAGGTCGGCGTGCTGCCGGCTCGGTGGCTCTCAGATGTCAGCGGCTCGGCCAGGGGGGGGGGGGGGGGGGTTATTGGGACTGGGAGAGCTAGACTCAACAGAAACACTACTCCTAGTCACTGTGTGTGTGTGTGTGTATGCAAGCTTGTGTGGCTATTAATGCACTCTGTTAAGAAGAAAGAGCAGCTGAAATAGTGCTGAGAGAATGTGTGTGTGTGTGTTTAATTGAAAGGAAGATGGTGTGTGTCCGTGTGTGTGTCCGTGTGTGTGTCCGTCCTTGTATTGTTGCCAGGCAGATACAGTCCTATGGCTCACCTCTGACATCAGTGTTTCCTCGCCTCTCTGCTGCCGCCAGTTTCTCCCCAGCGACTCAAGGCAAGACCCCCCCCCCCCCCTCATTCCCTTGCCCGCCCCAGATACGCTCGACACACTCTTACCATATCGCTCCCATCATTAAAGGCCCTCTTTTCGTCTCCCCCTCGCCCCTCCGTTGTATTTTTACTGAGGCTATTTTCGGGCTATTATGACAGCGGCGTGTAAACACTCCTCGTCTGCCAGATCCTGCGGGGCCCGCGGTCACCGGACCGTGTGCTCCATTCATTCACTTTTAAACCGAAGCTACCGGAGCCACCGGCCTCGACCCCCAAACGTTAACCGTCCACCGGGTTTGACTCCAGCTGCACGGGACGACGGGTTAGAACAAGTGTTTCTGCTATTTTGTCCACACCATTTACATCTGTGAGCAATAGAAACACCTCAGTCAGTGAATACAGGTCAACGCAAACTAAACGTTATACTCCCGTAAGAGGCCTCACTGGTTTAATAAACTGGTAACTGTGAAAAGGGGATTTTCCAAAAAAGTCTGATTATTAATTTGATTTTTTAATCCCAATCGCGGTTATTATAGTAAGAAGAATATACTGAAAGCTAATATATACACCAAATAAAGGAAAAACCAAGAATATTGTGAATTTACATAATTACATTGGTTGACTTTATGCTGCTCAGACACTATTAATATATTCAGCATTAATAATATAACTGTTATAGTACAATGATAAAACTTATAAACTCTGTAAATTTAAGTAAACTTTTAAATATGTATTCACCTTCTTAAACATATCTTACAAAAAACAAATTAAAACAAACTGAAAACAAATAAATCAAGCAAAATACAAAATTCATTGAAGATTAAAAACTCATAGGTTTTGAGTTGTATATTACTTGTTTATGCTTCTGGATGTTTTTGTTTCGGGACCTTTTAAGCTACCGGGATTTGCAATATTTTAACAGACATACTTTAAATGAAACCAATGTTTTACTGTCATCGGCCTCCATGACCAGATTAATAACGTAATTGTGGAAACTGAAAAAAAGACTCCAGATTAAGATTTTTTTTTCTCCACAGTATATTTTTATTGCACGCTTTTTTCACAACCATCATTTCATAATGCAGGATTATTTCTCAAATCATCAAAATAATGCACAAATGCACTCTTGATCTGTGTGACATCACGGCTCAGCTCCGTAGTCTCGCGACTGAATACGACCTCCGGCAAACAAGAGCTTGAAAAAAAAATCTAAAACAACTGCCAGGTGAGTTTGGTTTTGCATTCTCATCACTTCATCGCTCCAAAGTTTACACATTCACCCAACCGTTTCTCAAATTCAGTTTCCATTCGCCTCATGGTGACCGTGTGTGTTCACGCCGTTACACCTGAAGGATCGGCGCTCACCGTTTGGATGATTACCGTCACATTGAAAATGCGGACGGTAATGTTTTGATCGCCGTGTATTTATTTATTTATTTATTTGTATGCGTGTTACTTGCATAACTCAAAAAGTATTAAACAGAATCACATGAAATTTGGTGGGATGATTGGTGATTATCCGGGGTCCATTTGATTAGATTTTGGGATCGATCGGGTCAAAGGTCAAGGTCATGGAAAGGTCAAAATCTTCTTTTTTACCATAGCACGGTAAATATTTATCCAATTGGCATGCAACTAATGCCAAAATGTTCATAATTTAATGCCCAATCTTGTGATATGCGAAGGTATGCGCTCTACCGAGTGCCCATTCTAGTTAGCAAATATTTTTGTCCGATTTATTCGTCCGTATCGATAACTTCACGACGCAGCTGTGATCAGAGAGCGACCCGTCTGCTCCCCGCCCGCCTTCTGTTTGTCACACGTCTCCCTCCAGCTGCTTGATGTCAAAGGTCAATAACACAGCCATGTCCCCGGCCTCCTCCAGGGCGGCGGCCAGCTTCAGCGGCCGGGGCCCGTTCCCGCTGAACACCTCCCCCTCCCAGACTCTGCTCTTGTTCAGCTTCAGCTCGGTCCCCGTCTCTCCCACCACGCTCACCCTCCGGGCCCCGGGGACCCTCACCCTGAAGCGGACCCAGGCGCGGGCCTCCAGCAGGCCCGCGCGCGGCTCGAACAGCACGCAGCCTTTCCTCCAGGCCGAGTAGACGGCGGGGAACGGCGCCCCCGGCCGCTCGCAGCTGTTCCTCAGCACGAAGTCGCACATGGGGCTGAAGTCTCCGCCGGGGGCGACCTTGGCGTACAGGCCCAGCCGGTACACGCCGGCGTCGGGCAGGCGCACGCTCACCGTCACCTTGCTGTCCGTGTACGTGCTGAAGAGCTGGCGCGCCAGCGGGGCGCCGGGCGGGTCGCCCTCCTCCCGGCCGAGCACGGCGTGGAGCTCCAGGTCCCGCTGGTTGTGGAAGGTGACGTTGCACTCGCCCCGCTGGGTGCTCACCAGCGCCGTCGCGTGGCTGAACTTGGACAGCCCCGCCTCCAGCGTGCGGGTCCCCGGGCCGCACGCCGAGCCCAGGTCGGGAGGGTACAGCTCCTCCGGCGCCACCACCTTCCCCCCGCAGCGCAACAGGAAGTTCCCGGCGTTCTGGAACTTGTCGTCCGTCTTCTCGTAGTCGCGCACGAACACCGACAGGCGGTAGAAGCCGCGCGCCGGGCACAGGACGTGGCAGCTCAGGGCGTCCGGCTGGATCTGAGTCGCCAGGCAGCGTTTGGCCACGGCGGCCGGCAGCGCCGGGTGGACCAGTTGGCACAGCGCCATCAGAGGCCGGGACGTCTTCAGCGCCAGCCGGAAGACGCCTTCTTCCGCCTCGGCGGCCTCGCTGCCCTGGCTGCTGCCCGCCACGCCCAGAGCCGCCGCCGCGGGCCGCAGGCCCCAGGACAGGAAGGGGTTCTCCGGGATCTCCTCCATGGCCCTGGGGGTCGGGCACTCGACCGTGAAGGAGCAGACCCACATCAGGGGCGTGGTGGCCGCTTCGGGGCGGGCGAACAGCTTGACGTCGTACACGCCGCTCGCGGGCGGCAGCAGCCGCAGCTTCATGGCGCGGCGGGACACCGTGAGGAGGCCGGAGGGGGAGGAGCCGCCGGACTCTTTCTGCTCCGCAGCGCCGCAGTGCAGGAAGTCCTGGTGCTGCGTGATCTCGAAGGTGAAAGTCGCCGTCCGGGAGAAGCCGAGGGACACGTTGGCCTCGCCGTCATCTGAGGAAGGAAAGCTGAGTTTAGAGGTGCGTTCACACCAAAAGGGAAGCGATTTTTCGCGTCACCCAAAACACGTGAGTTTACTCGCTCGACCGTTCGCTGTGTTCTCGCCATGAGCGTCGAGACGCTCCACGAGGGGCGGGGCTTATCTCCGTGTCTCATCTCCGTAAAGACCGTTATCATCTCCTTCATCCACCAGAATAACTCACCACTAGTTCTGCTTTATACTTGTTGTGGACGTCCCACACACTGACGCCCTCGTGTTTGGGTTGATGACATCACCCGTAGGCTCACTCAGCTCGGTCACTTTCACCGATGAAGTCACCGTTACGTCTGAAAGACTTCCGCTTCCAGCTACGAGAGAGAACTCAAGAGCGGATTGGCCCGAGTTGCGAGATGACGCCTCAAAGTGGAAATATCTCAACTCGGGGCGAAAATTGCGCCGCTGTAAACGCGTCGCCCACATCGCGTCGCCCCAAACGCGCCGCCTGGGAAAATATCGCGTCTACGGTCTATCACAGCCACACGTTGACTTTTCATGGGATTCGGTGTGAACGCACCTTTAGAGTTGTTCTCTTTAAGATCGATGGATATCGGTGGGCGTAATCGCTCGAGTCCATTTGATTTACATCCGGGGTTTTTTCGTTCATAAAATGAAACCGTGTAAAATCAACAGAGCTGAGGACGAACCCGTGACGATGTGAAAGTGATGAGGCTGAATCAGCCGGAGCCCCATGGTGAAGAAGGTCGAGGTCTTGAAGACCCTCCTCTCAAACTCCTCCAGGGGAATGGGCGCCTCCAAGAGCTGCCACCTCTCCTCATCGGGGAAGTGCGATTCCACAAATTCCTCTGGGTCCGTCAGGAAATAGAAATCGTCGAACCTTGTGGGCAGAAGGCGGCGGGGGGGGGGGGGGGACGGACAGATGTTTAGAGACTCGACTCGCCGCCGCTTCTCCGCGTGACGACCGAAGCAAAACGTGACCTTTTTACGGAAAACCCTCGCAAAACCTTTTGACGAAGCTCTCGCGCTGCACGTCGACTCGTCCGGCTCCCCAACAGGCGTCCAGCAGGAACCACTGGCCCCCCAGGAGCACGGCGTTCCACAGGTGATCCGATTGGACGTTCTCGAGGCTCTGGCCCTGAAGGTACCCGACTCCCTTGCTGTGGCCCGGAACCTCTTGGCACTCGATGCCCACCTCTCTGTGAGCCACAGGAACACAAAGCGACCAGAGTCTTACAGACAGACATTTTCAAACCGGTGTGCTTGAGCTCAAGGTCAAGGTTATGTGTTTGCTGTCGGGCTGAAATACAATCACATTATTACCTTCGCATTGAAAATGCGGAAGGTTATGTTTTGATCGCCGTGTATTTATTTATTTATTTATTTATTTGTATGCGTGTTACTCGCATAACACAAAAAGTATTAAACAGAATAGCATACACGGTCAATTTCTATCCAATTGGCATGCAACTAATGCCGAAATGTTCATAATTCAATGCCCAATCTTGTAATATGTGAAGGTATGCGCTCTACCGAGTGCCCATTCTAGTTTCTACAGAGAATATCTTGAACTCCGCGGGGACCAAGGACGCAGCACAATACCGAATAACGAGCCGGAGGAATCTGAGCAATAAATGTGTTGCACGACGGAATCGTATTTTTGCGACATGTTTTTCCCGACACACAGGACGCTCTGACCCGCCTCAAAGGAGACACGGGGCGTTTACCTGCACATCTCTGAGCAGAGGCTGGAGTAGCCGCAGCAGACGCCCCGGCCGGCGGCGATCACCTCCTCCGGGGAGGTCAGCTTCTCCGAGCGGCCGAGGTACCCACCCACATCGTACTCTACGGAGAAAGAGTTATTTGCTCTGCCTGTAGATTGTATTTGTAATCTCGTGTTTTTAGGTTTGTTCTTAACATCAGCATCATTGGGACTGCGGATGAAAAGTAGCCTCTGGCGCATTTACTGACATGTTTTATTAATGTGCACTGTCCCTTATTAAATAAACCCAGTAAAAAATAAAAAAAAGCATTCCTTTTATTCCTCGACGAGCGCCACTCAAATGCATTCATCCCCCCTGGGTTATTTTTTCTACTTTGTTGCACCACAAGCAGGAATTAAAACAGACTTTTATTTAGATTTTAGGAATAAATGCACACAAAATGGTACAAATGTTCCTCTCTTGGCAGGTTGGTTGTGCTTTACTTTATTAAGTGAATGATGTGACTCCTGAAGGTAATCTATAGAGCACTGAATCTTATTTGACGAGGCTTTACAGCCCATTACATAAAAAATCCCAATAAAAGTTCATTTTAGGGGGGAAACAAATAACACCAAACACCTCCTGAGATGTGTTCACAGAACTCTTAATGGAAGTATGTGCAGGAAAGAATACCCACCGATGTTTTGGCACAGCCAGCTCCAGATGGCACGAAGCCTCTCCAGCTCATTTCTGGCTCCGTGTGTGACGCTCTGCACGATCGTCTTCACGTCGTACACACACTTCTCCTTCAGCTGCAACACACACACACAGTGAGATGCAATGTGTTTTTCTATGGGTTGACTAGTTCTCGAAGTGTTCTTCAATATATTCAAAGATGCCGTCCTCGATGGGTTCCCACAGACCGCCGAACGGCAGCTTCCTGTCTGTCGTTCAGTGTTCTGAACAAACCAGGTCACTCTTCTCCGCTCGAGGATGCGAGATGCCTGAGAGCCGCCGTTCTGGTTTCATTGTGGCGGATGAGTCGATGTGATCGACGCGTCGCGGAGCACAAAGACTCTGCTCGGGTTTGTTTGTGCTGGTTTCTCAGTACTGTTAGGTTGTAATAGTTTATTTTGATTATGCACATGTACAGAGGGAGTCTTATGCTTTAAATTAATACATATAGAAAGATATTGTGGAAGATGATGATTTATGTTTGTGTTTTTATTTAATTGTTCGTATAGTTGGTTGTTATGTAATTTTTATTTATTCGTTGTTGTTTTTGATTGTCTGGTGTAACTTGTTAAAAACTTTAAATAAAATTATTGAAAGAAAGAAATATATTGTAATAGGAAATATTAGGGAGAATATTGATATTGTTGTTAATGTGTGATGAAGCATAGGGGTACTGTCTACTCTATGGATATGTCAATGGCAAGAAGTAATGTTATGTACGTTGCATGAGAGTGAATGTTAGTTAGTATTTCAGATTGTTGAAGCCGGTTGAAGCCCGTGAAGTGACTTTAATGCGGACAATAACAGACGGGACTTTCATTGTGAAAATACTTGTTTAGTGACTTGGCCGGAAGTGACGTTTTGACCCGGGGGTCGTGACATTCGACCCGTCCATTTTGATATCGGACTTTAATCCAACGAGAAGGTGTTAAAGGCTTGACACACCTTTGAGAGGAGCTGATTGGCTGATATGCAACTAACACACGTCGTACTGGGGAAGCCTCTCGTCTCGATGCAGGTGAGGCAGCAACACATGTTCCCTTGGAGCTCGTACCTGCGGAGCCGGTTCTGGTTCTGGTTCTGGTTCTCTCCTGCCAGCAAAGCTCTCTGTGAATGTTACTAATGTACGTCGTGCCACTGTTTAGGTTAAAAACTCGTTTTTTATCAATAAGACGTGAATGGAAACAGGAATAGGTTTGCACTTCGAGTGTGTGTGTGTGTGTGTGTGTGTGTCACACCTCTGCTCCGGCCCTGACGACGTGAGAGTCCACCCGGTTGAAGACTTCCGAGTTGGTGAACAGGTCCTTCCGACGCCTCCGCTTCCCCGCCGCCGCCAGAGGGGGCGCTCTCTCTTTCGGCTTCGGCGGCCCGTGCTCCTCCCCCTCCTTCCTCACGGCGCTCTTCTTCACCGCGGTGACGGTCCTGGCGGCGCTCTCGGACGACAGCTGCCTCTTGGCCACGGGCCGCTGGTCCTCGCCCTCGACCGACAGCTTCTGGGAGGCGCCGGCGCCGACTAGGAGCCGGGCCGCCGCCGTGACCCCCCCGGGGGGAGGCTCCGGACCCCCCTGGGCCCGCTTCTCATTCTGTACCACAGTTTCTATAATAGCGACGGGGCTCGCGTCGCCTAAAATCCGATTCTCCCGGAGGTCACGGAGCCCCGAGGCCTTCAGCTGGACGCATCCCGGCTGCGTCGCCTCATCGTGCTGAGAAAGGCGAGCGGCGCAGGAGAACGGGAAGGAGAACTTCTGAATTGCAACTTTCGTTGACATTATGCTGGGAGCATGGCGTCCTCGCCAAAGAGAAGGGGAACTATTCCAAAAGACAGAAGACACTTTCCTTTTAGCCAATACTCTCCGATATCTGAGCAGGTCTTTATTTATCTATCTATCTTTATCTATCTATCTATTTATCTATCGATCTTTATCTTCAGGTCCTTAAAGCTTAAGGTGCGTTCACACCAAAAGCCAAGCGATTTTTCGCGTCGCCCAAAACGCGTGAGTTTACTCGCTCGACCGTTCGCCGTGTTCTCGCCATGAGCGTCGAGACGCTCCGCAAGGGGCGGGGCTTATCTCCGCGTCTCGTCTCCCTAAAGACCGTTATCATCTCCTCAATCCACCAGAATAACTCACCACTAGTTCTGCTTTATACTTGTTGTGGACGTCCCACACACTAACGCCCTCGTGTTTGGGTTGATGACATCACCCGTAGGCTCACTCAGCTCGGTCACTTTCACCGATGAAGTCACCGTTACGTCTGAAAGACTTCCGCTTCCAGCTACGAGA